>NC_064816.1:20528440-20737222 GCF_023721935.1 Panthera uncia
GAGGCGGTTTTTCGTTGGCAAAGTTGCGCGGCCCCCTCGAGGGGGGCGCCGCGCGATCCCCCGCCCCAGCTCCGCCGCCGCCCCTTCAGGCCGCCGCGCGGGAAGGCCCAGCTGGCGGCCCCGCTTTTTTACCTGCCGGGAGTTTTCGCGCGCGCCCTCGCTCGATCGCTGGCTTTTCCCTCCTCTCGCGCCCGTTTTCTTTCTTTCTTTCCTTCTTTTCGCTTCCCCGCGCGGGCGCTTTTTCCGCTCGCGCCGCCCGCGCTCGCCCGCTCGCGCCCTCCTTCCTGCTGGGCTCGGCGGAGCGGGGCGGCCGGCAGCTCTCCCCGCCCCCCTCCACCCGCGCTCCGGCGGAGGCGGCGGCGGCGGCGGCGCTCCGCGCTCCGACTCATTCCAATATGGCACGGGTGCAGGGCGCATGCGCCCGCGCCCCCCCCCCGCCCCCCACCATTCCGCGCTCCTCCCGGCAGCCCGCGCCCCTCGCGCCGTGCGCGTGGCGCCCCCGGGCCGGGCCTCCCCGAGCGGGCCCGCAAGTCTTCCAACCCGGCTGGGGCCGCGCGGGATGCGAGGCGTTAGGGGAGTGAGGGGCCGGGGTCGGGCGCCGCCGGCTACCCCCGCCCCTCGTGCCCCGAGCCACAACTTGCCACGGACATCCCCGAGGCCGTGGCGTGGGGCACGCGGCGGAGCCTCCGGCCCCCGACGGCGCGGCGACCCCGTGCGGTCGGGCCCCGAAAGGGAGACGCGCCCCGGGACCAAGCACCCACCCTATCCCTTCTCCGACCCACGAGGGAAGGGCCCTCGAGTCTCACCTCCGGCTGTGCAGGGAGCCCAGTGGTGTCCGCGGGTCGGTCCTGGCGCCCGGGCCGGACGAAGCGCGCCGCTGTCGTCCGCACGTGACCGCCTCCGGCAAGATGGCATTAGCGGAGGAACGGACGGAGCCGCCACCGATCCCAGATGTGCGCGCGTGTCGCAGCGGGAGAGGGCTGCGTCCACCCGCCTGGGCCACGTCGGGAATCTGGTGCGTCCTTCCGAGACCTGGAAGGGCACCCAAGTGCCCCTTGTCTACGAAGTCGGCCCCGGGCCCCCAGGCGCACTGGGTTTCTCCAGGCTTCCGCAGGAGGCGCCCTGTAAATCCGAGTTTTCCAGCCGCTCGGGGCCCCAGCGAGGGGGCACAAGACGGCTGCCGAATTCGGGCAGGAGAGCTGGGGGCCCGGGGTTGGAACAGAAGCTTAAAGGTGGCTGCAAGCCGGCCCCGCAACCCGAGGTGCCCACAGGCTGTTATGTTCTCCGAGCTCGCCCCTTCCCCAGTGAGCGCAGATGCCCGTGGGACAACCATACCCCTCCCCTTCTGCTGTGGAAAGTTCCCTCCGGAAGGAGTCTACATGCCGCAGAGACCCAGGAGTGTCCGGACTCCCGAGCCCAGGGAGAAGGTCTCGGACAGGGCGCTGATGTCTTCTACCTTTCATGAAGGAGGAGGCGCCCCCACTGCAAGAACGAGGTTTGAGGTGCCAAACGCGGGCTCAGGCCACTTCCCGCTGACCTCACTACCGTGCTGGGAAATATTACCCCACTTTACAAACTTGCCCAAAGTCCCGCTGCTGGCTGGATTTGAATCCAGATTTTTTTTAACCACCACTTGAAAGACAGCTGACAACCAGAGAAAGAAAAATGTACAAATAAAGTATCCATAATACTAGGGAAAGCATAAAACCTTCCATCTATATACATGTCTTTACATAGTTGCAAGCAACCACACATTTTCTTTTGTGTGTGTTACTGCCACTTAACATTTTCTTTTGTTCTTGGTTCATTCTTAAAGTGTGCAGGTATCCTCATCCATTCACTCAGTCTCCTAATATGGTATATTTGGATTCTTTACCATTGTTTGCTAATATGTCCTCTCATTCTGCACTTGGGACAAATTCCTGGCAGTTGAGTAAGCAGGTACAAGGCAGAGGGGTTTTGGTCCACAGTGCCCCAGAACTTTTGCAAAGAGTTGCAAGGCTCATGCTACTACTGCCTCCCAGGAACGAGCGGTAAGAGGCATAATACACATCTCTAAGCAGTTGGTACCACCCTTTTTTTCTCCTGCTTTACTAGTGTCTGTCAGTAGTTCAAGGTTACTTTAGCCTTTCTTAGATGACTTTAAAAATGTTATTTTTCTCATCATTTACTATTCATTCTCCTTTCTGTGAATGATTGTTCATATCCATTCATCAGCTGGCAGACTTGAGCCTCTTCTAACTTTGAATAAGCATTTTTTATATTATCAATATTATTCCTGTATCATCAGTGATGCAAGTATTTCCCAGTCTGTTTTTTTTTTTGTCTTATTTTAATGTTCAATCTGTCATTCTTGTCCTTTTTTATTTTATTGCTTGAATGCTAACAAATTGAGCTTTCTTCCATCCATCTGATGGTCCATTTTCTGCTAGTTTTCTAAAATCTCATTTTATATTTAATTCTTTGACGACTATCCATCCCAAGTTTATTTTGCTGTGTGAAGTAAAATATGGACTCAACTCCCCACCAGCATCACCAGGTTTTATTGCTTATGCAGTCAGCACTTATTAAATATTTCCCCCCTGCCCTTTGTTTAGTAAAATCTGATTGGGTCAATCTGTTTCTGAATTCTTCATTTCTTTTCACAGACCTCACTTTGAGCAGATACCATATGGATCTAACTATTGGTTCTTTAGAATAGGTTCTAACATCTAACAGGGCGGGCTATATTGCCCTTCATAGAATTTTCTGTTATGTAGAATATCACTTGGTAACCATACTGGTGTCTGTGTCCATATACATTCTAGTTAACATACAGGGATTAAGAATGCTGGTTTTGAAGACGGTACCATCCAGATCCAACACTTGCAGCCCTGTGACCTTGACAAATTACTTATCCCATCTAGGCCTAGGGGATATATAAAATGGGGATAAAAGTAATCCCTGCTTCACAAGCTCAATGCCAGGCACATAGTAAATGCTCAGTAAATGTCAGCTGTTGTTACTGATATTTTTAGTTCTAAAAAACCTGAGGTTTTTGCATGGAGTTGCATTAAACCTATGAATTAATTTAAACAGATTAAATATCCTGTAAAGTTTCATCTTCCCAACCAGGACATGTGCTATCTTTCGATTTATTTGAAAAATTTAAAACTCAGAAACGAGGTTCTTTGTTGACTCCTGCCTCCTCCCACTTCATGACCTCTGAGGAAGAAGAAGAGAGGAGAGCCACAAAGAAGACTTAAAACCTACCACTGGAGAGTCTCCCTTGTGCCCGGCTGGTGTGGGTATGGGTGTGGGCGCACATGCACAAAATGTCCTTTAACCCTTCACCATCCCTCAGGGTAGATCATGGTGTTCCCTGTGGACAAAGAGCAAACCGGGAACTTCCAGGTCACTCTTAGTGAGAGGCAGAGCTAGGCCACTAACCAGGGACACCAGCTCTTCAACCGCTCTGCTGCTTGGAATTTCAGGTGGGAATCATGCACAGAAGGGGCAGCCCCCAGCAGAGCTGGGAGAAAACTAACTTCTGGTCATGGCACACCCTGGCCTAAAAACCTCCCAGGGATTTCCATTGCACTTTGAATAAGTCCAAAAGACTGACTTTGGCCTATGAGCCTGGCCCTGCCCACCCTCCAACCTTACCAGTCACCACTCATCTGCCTTGCTTGCTGAGGTTCAGCTGTGCTCATCTCCTTTCCACCCCATAAGTATGCCAAGCTCCTTCCCACCACAGGGCCCTTGCACACACCGTTTCCAATGTCTGGTACACTCTTTTCTCCTCCTGCACCCACCTTCACATAGCTGGTACCCTCCCATTGTTCCAGTATCTGTTTAACAAGGTGGTCTCCTCAGAGAAGACTTCCCTACCTATCCCACATAAACAGGTTCTCTCTCTCTTCTCACCCTCCCTCCCTCCTAGTTTTTTCTTTACAATTGGTATTTATAATTTACCTCTGTATTTGTCATTTGTTTGGCTTCTGTCACCTTGTCTAATCCCATAGACAGATCTCAGTCCCCCTGAGGGCAGAGATGAATCTAGCCCTTTCCCTGACAGGCAGTGGGTGGCTGAGAGGCTTACTCCCACATCAGCCAGCAGCATCTAAGACCAGAGGTTGGCACACCCATGAGGCATCTTGGCCATTCCTAACACTGTCTCTACTTCAAACTGGCTCTGTGGGGTAGAGGTTATTCCTCCCATTCCCACTGACCAAGGACTGAGTGCTTCTCTGCTCTCTGTGGGTGTGTATCCACCCAGGGCCTTGTTTTGAATGAGAACATGAGGGCCAGGTCTGGACCCTGGGAACCAACAGAGCCCTCAACCGGGGCTTGGGGCTGTATTCAACCCCAGAAAAACTTAATTAAGTTCCAAAGCCTGCCAGGCCCTCCTGTCAGGAATCAGCAGTCCTCCATTGCTACTGGGCAGCCAGTACCCTTTAATCAGCCCAAGTGAGACAAGTCACATAATGATTCCCTGTGGCTAATTACCCAGGTGATCAAGTGATTACCACCACCAAGTAACTGCTCACATCATGCCACTCTCCACGGAGGCCTGGTCCACTTGCTGGGCCTGCTGCCCTGGGGGCACAGGCTACTGCCATATGTTCCCCCAACACCTGCCCTGATCCGCCTCCATGTTTTAGCTCCTGCAAACACCCCCACCAGGGTTCCTCTCTCCTAGCCTGTGTTGGCATGGAAAAAGCAGTGTGCTTGGAGGCAGACAGCTCAGGGTCAAGTCCAGATTTAGTAGTCACTGCTTCTTTATGGGACTTTCTTTACGGGAGCTTTCACCTCTCTGGACCTCAGTTTCCTTATCTCTGTAAAATGGGGATGAAGCCACCCGTCTGCCTGGGTCCTGAGAATCCAAGGACATAATGTTTGTAAATGTTCTTTGCAAACCATAAAGCACAACAGAATTGTGAGAAATAATTGGCCTAGCCCCAAAGCCACCTCCTCCAGGAGGCCTCTCAAGATCTCTCCATTTCTTTCTCTGTCTGCCTAAGTCACTTAGCTTGTTTCTCCCCAGTTGCCTATCCTGGGAAAGGCACAGGCCTCAGGACTCCATTTTCCATCCTTGAGCACTACAAGCCCAAGGCTATGTTACACTCATTCCCAGGGGGCCCTCTCTGCCTCCACACCCCTCTTTTCTCAATTGATGGGGGAAAATAAATTAATGAGCACAATGTTCTCAATTTTATATTATTGGGTCCTGCATTTTGTTAAGCCTTTTTGCACCTTCAACTTCTTATCTATTAATGAGAGCTCACAGATACCAAAGGGCTGGGGGTGGGGGTGGGGGGTGGGCATCAAGGACACTCAGCAATGCAAAGGCAACAGGGCTGGAGTTTCTCTTTGGGGTGGCAAAATGTTCTAAAATTCGATACAGTGATGGCTGCACAACTTCATCATACACTAAAAAAACGCAAAATTGTACACCTTAAAAGGGCGAATTTTATGGTATGTGACTAGGACCTCAATCAAAAAATTGTATGAGAGGAGCACCTGGCTGGCTCAGTTGGTAGAACATCTGACTCTTGATCTCAGGGTCATAAGTTCAAGCCCCACAGTGGACAGAAAGCTTACTTTAAAAAAAAATTATGAGGGGCACCTGGGTGGCTCAGTCAGTTGAGGATCTGATTTCGGCTCAGGTCATGATCTCGTGGTTCCTGGGTGCCAGCCCTGCATCGGGCTCTGTGCCGACAGCAAGGAGCATGGAGCCTGCTTCAAATTCTATGTCTCCCTCTCTCACTGCCCCTCTCCCCACTCTCTTTCTCGAAAATAAATAAACAGTAAAAAGATTTTAATGTATGAGAAAAGTCTACGAGACAGTCTATAGTGACTGTCACAGCGGACATAAACTGGTAACTCTTGGGTCAGATGTGACCTATGTGGTACATTGCTTGGACAGCACAGTGAGGTTGTTCACAATATTCTTTTTTTTTTTTTTTAGGTATACTTTGCATATAATAAAATGTACCCATTTTATAGATGTACAGTTCTCTGAGTGCTGACAGAAGTGACCACCAGCACAATTAAGATACAACTTTCTGAGGGCACCTGGGTGGCTCAGTTGGTTAAGTGTCTGACTTCAGCTCAGGTCATGATCTCATGATTCATGGGTTTGAGCCCCACATCAGGCTCTGTGCTGACAGCTCGGAGCCTGGAGCCTGCTTCGGATTCTGTGTCTCCCTCTCTCTCTCTGCCCCTCTCCTGCTCATGCTCTGTCTCTCTCCCTCTCAAAAATAAATAAACGTCTAGAAAAATTTTTTTTAAAGATACAACATTCTATCACCCCACAAAATTCCTCTCATCCCATTCCAGGGTTTCCCCCACCCACAGGCAACTACTGATCTGATTTCTATCTCTGTAGATAAGTTTTGTCTGCTTTTTAAAAATTCATCATAGAATAGTACTCTTTTGTGTCTGTTTTTGAAATTCACCCACAGTTGTTGGATGCATCAGAAGATGATTTTTTTTTAAGTAGGCTCCACACCCAACATGGGGCTTACACTCACGACCCTGAGATCAAGAGTCAAATGCTCTACCAACTGAGCCAGCAGGCACCCTGATGATTCCCCTTTTTTTTTTTCATTCTAACGTTCCACCACTCCTTTATTTCAGGTTAAATAATATTATTTCAATCATACAGAATGCCCAAGGAATGGAAGTTCAGCAGCTGTTTATTCTATTGGTCTTCAAAATATTGTGTCCACATCAGTGACATTTTCAGTACATACTTTCCAGTATGTTTATTTATGCTTTTTAATGTTTATTTTATTTTTGAGAGAGAGAACATGAGCAGGGGAGGGACAGAGAGAGAGAGGGAGACACAGGATCTGAAGCAGGCTCCAGGCTCTGAGCTGTCTGCACAGAGCCCAATGCAGGGCTTGAACTCATGAACCTGAGATGATGATCTGAGTCAAAGTCAGATGCTTGACTGACTGAGCCACCTAGGCACCCCTTTATCTATGTTTAAATCATATTATTTTATGCATGTATACTATTCTGGTAAAACATCACATCTATTATAAAACATATGCAAATATATATTTTCAAAGGGAGTTGAGAAAATATCAAATATTATGTTAAATGATTGTATAATGATATTAAAGAAAATCATATTAATGATATCATTAAAGAAAGGAATGGGATTGAAAATGCTTTTTTACATTGCTGAAGTATATGAAGACATACAATAAATTACACATATTTAATTACACAACATGATTAGTTTTGGCATGCAACCATACCTATGAAACCATCAGTACAATACAGAAAACAAATATTTTCATCATCCCCAGAAGTGTCTTCACATCCCTTTGCAATCTATCCCTCCCTTCGTCACCACCTCAGGCAGTCACTCATCTGCTTTTTTAAACTACAGATTCGTTTTGGGGCACCTGGGTAGCTCAGTTGATTAAGCCTCCAACTTCGACTCAGGTCATGATCTCCCAGTTTGGTGGGGTCAAGCCCTGCCTCAGGCTCTGTGCTGACAGCTTAGAGCCTGGAGCCTGCTTTGGATTCTGTGTCTCCCTCACTCTCTGCCCTTCCCGGGCTCACACTCTGTCTCTCTCTCTCTCTCTCTCTCAAGAATAAATAAACATTAAAAAAAAATTGTAACGTTTGCATTTTTTAGAATCCTATATAAATGGAATTATATAATAGCTTGTGTGTGTGTGTGTGTGTGTGTGTGTGTGTGTGTGTCTGAGAGAAGATAGGTACTATCTTCTCTCGTATAGCATGATATTGAGATCCTTTTATGCTATTGTACTTAATAGTTGCTGATTCTTTTTTCTTGCTGAGTAGTATTCCTCGTATGGATATACCACCACTTTGCTTATCCATTCCTTTGTTGATGGGCATTTGGGTTCTTTCCAGTGTAGGGTTGTTATGAACATATAATTATTAATTAGTAATATAACATATTTATGAAAATATATATAATAAAATGTAATGTGAAATAGTAAGTGAATCTGTATATGTAATGTGAAATATGTAAATGAAAATATAATGTAATTTTATAATAATTTATATACTATAATTGTATTATGTAATAATATAACATGTATTAAATATATTCTATATATATAAATGCCTTATTTACAGTCATACATATCAAGTATATACACACACACTTATATATGCAAATATATAAACACACACTTTTATTTAACTTGTATGTCCTTAATGGGCCTTTTAGTCCCCATGCCTTGTGGTCCTCTACCCATTTGCTGTGGATAGCACATTGAAAAGAAACAGTCACTCAGGCTTCACCCCAGAAAGGCAAATCCTAAGACCTAAGGGTCAGGTTGGGGCTGAGGGGCTGGCATTTGAAGCCAGGACACCAAGTCTCCCTGTGCTGGCCAAGGATTCCTATCTCTGGCTGCTTGCACCCCATAGCCAGGAAGGAGTAGGGAGCAGAGCCAACTTAGCCACAGAACATTCTCCAGATCTGTCATGGCCCTCTTGGAGGGTCAAAAGTAGGACATTTGTGAAGATAACTTGCTATTGGGCCCTTGGAAAGGAGTCGGCAGCTCAAGCCCACCAGGAGAAGAGAAGGTAAAGGGAGATGTGACCACAGACCCTCCTATTCTCTACTGGAGCCACTTGCTGGGCTTGCGCAAACATAGCCTGAATCCCTCTGATGCTCAGGTCCTCTCTCCATACCCTGCCTGCTTGAACTGGAGACCACAGTCTCCACCTGTCCTAGCCCTGTGTCTCATCCCCCACCCTTTCCCATGCTGCCATTTTTCCTTTTTTTATTTTATTTTTTATTTTTTTTACATTTATTTATTTTTGAGAAACAGTGAGACAAAGCGTGAGTGGGGGAGGGGCAGAGAGAGAAGGAGACACAGAATCTGAAGCAGACTCCAGGCTCTGAGCAAGCAGTCAGCACAGAGCCTGATGTGGGGCTCGAACCCACAAACTGTGAGATCATGACCTGAGCTGAAGCCGGACGCTCAATTGACTGAGCCACCCAGGCGCCCCCCTTTTTTTATTGAGCTACAGCTTATATACAATAACTGTTAGCATACTGGTGTTAATCTATAAAATGTTAACAAGGACATTTAATAGGTTTGTTTGATGCCTCTTATAGTAACAGGGCAGCTTAATCTCCCTGATGCACAAAAGCCTCACAGTAACCTGGCCAGGCTCACCAGCCAAAAGCATGGTGCTGCCTCTAGGCCCCCAACTTGGTCCCTGCCTGTCAGCACTGGGTAGATTTGGGAGGAAAGAGATTTCTGCATAATATAGACATAATCCAGGAAAATGCCAATGGACCTTGCTTTACCCAACGGCTTTGTACAAAATGAAGTGTGATCAATTGAATCCTAATTTTCTCATTACTTACTACGTAATTCCTGAGGTGTGTGATCTTCATTCGTGCTGGGTCTTGCTCCTGAGGCCTCCAATTTCCATTCTCCACTGTCTTCATCCAGTCAGGTCTGGAGTACAAAACCTGGGGCAGTCACTTCACTTCCTGATATCAATTACTTTATCCTTAAAATTTGGCTGGTAGCACCCGGGCTGTTGAAAGCCGAGCACTGCACTCAGTGATGTCTTCAGCTCTGAGATTCGGGGTTTGAGCTGTGAACACACTTGTGAACATTTAAGAGAAGGACTTTGCTAGCATGTTTCCAAGCAGCAGAGCCAGACTAAAGCACTTATCCATCCCTCCTCTCGTTGATGCCTGCTGTGTGCCTGTGCAGGCTGAGCTGATGCTCACAGACAGGACTGTAACATGCCCTGCACCCAGAGGTGTTCCCAGCTGGGTGAAGCTCTCCCTAGGGTTGGTTCCATGACAGAGGAGCATAGAAAAAGCCTCTCTCCAAGGGAGGAGGCCTGATTTCCTCTCCCGAGAAGGAAGCAGGAAATCTCAGTTGTAACCCAGCTCTGCTTATTACTGTAGGGGCACAATCCCTTCTTTCTCAGGGCCTTCTCTTCCTCTGTGCAGGGGGGTGGGGTGGGTGGGCAGGTTGAAGAGAGGCTTTACAGACCTTCTCAGTGCCTTTGTGCTGGGTCATGTAATAGATCCAATATGGTGCCAGGGGAAGAAGGGCTGCTAGGGACAGGCAGACTTGGGCACAGGCTGTCTTCAAACAGCAAAGTCTATCTGCCCTTTGTCACAGGACCCCAGAAACCAGAGGATTCCACGAGACCATGTACCTAAAGGTTTTTGTGTGGTGCTTGATTTTTATTTGGTGCTCACCAAATGTGAGTTCTCTGCTCCCTCCCAGAGGGTGTAGCCCTCACCTGCCCACATCAGCCAGACCCCTCTATTGCAGCAGGATTCTGGGTCCCTGGAGGAGGTCTGCCACTTCTAACAGCCAGGTTCATCTCCAGATGGGGCCAGGGAGTGGGCTCTTTGAGGCACCTGAGGGTTTGGAGCAGAAGGACTTCCAAGGATGAGAAACTGAAATTTGCATACATTGCTATTGGCAGTTTCTTACAAAGTTCAACATAGACTTACCCTGTGATCCAGTTTCCTCACTCATAGGTGAAGAAATAAAACCACAGAAATAAAAACACGTCCACACATAGACTTGCACAAGAACATTCACGGCACTTTTATTCATGATAGATAAAAACTGGAAACAACCCAATTGCCCACCAACAGAAGAAAAGATACCCAAATTGTGGTACACTCATACAATGGAACACTACCCAGTAATAAAATGGGATGAATGAATGTTACACGTGACAGCAAGGATAAATCTAAAACACATTATACTGAGCAAAAGGAGACAGACTCAGGGCGCCTGGGTGGCTCAGTCGGTTAAGCAGCCGACTTTGTTCGGCTCAGGTCATGATCTCACGGTTGGTGGGTTGGAGCCTCACGTCGGGCTCTGTGCTGACAGCTCAGAGCCTGGAGCCTGCTTCAGATTCTGTCTCCCTCTCTCTCTGCCCCTCCCCAGTTCGCACTCTGTCTCTCTCAAAAATAAAATAAAAAACGTTAATAATAATAATAATAAAAGAAGACAGACCCAAAAATGAACATACTGTATGAGTACATTTACTTGGTGTTCTAGGACATCAAGACCAATCTCTGATGCTAGAGGTCAGAATAGTGGTTTCTTCTGGGGCAGGATATACCCCAGAAGAAGGGACCCCAGTCCCTACCCCAGTCCCTGACTGGGAAGGGACACAAGTGAATTTTCTGGAATGACGAATCTTGCTCAGGGTCACAATTACACAGGTGTCCATCTATATAAATGCCGTCAAGTTGCACAGTTATGATCAGTGCACTTTACCGAATGTAAGTTATTCTTCAATAGGAAAAATTAGCCTCCAGGGTGTGCCCTTGGGAAGGGGCAGCTTTGGGGGAAAGCAGGTGGTGGCTTGTGCCTGCACACTAGTGCCCTCTCTGTCCACCCCATCCTGCAGAACCCTGGCTGGGAACTCATCCTCCTCGCTCGGGTATCAGTCACAACTGAATGTCTAGCCCACTGGCTGGGGAAGGAGCTCAGAAACACGTATGGAGGGTTTACAGCACGGAGACTCTTACCACTGGCCAGCAGATCACAGCCTGATAGTCTATCTCCTGCCCTCAAGTGAGCTGGACCACCTTTTGCCGCTGGATCCCAGGGCTTTTCTGAGGCCCTTGGATTGCGTGGTTGGGGTGGATCATGAGGGCCAGTGAAAGCCAACTTTGCCGGGAGGTGGTGCTCAGCACAACCCTTTCCTGAGGGCCCGCCCTGGTGTAGGAGACAACAGGGCTTGCCACTAACAGACCTCAGCAACTGCACCCAAAATGGAGTGACCTGTCTCTGTTGTTGTTGTTGTTGTTTCCTGCCTTGTTTCTCCCCAAGCTCAACCTGTCCCTTCCTCCCTCCACTCATGCACCAGCCTTCCTCAGACTGCCTCCTACCTGCTGCCTTCTGAGCACTGGTTCTGCAGGAGAAACGATCCCCAGGGACCCACACCTACACCTGTGCCAAGACATGGTTGTCCTCACGTGGAAACAGACCACACACACACACACACACATCCCAGGAGGACCCACAGCAACAGGCATGGACTTACAGGTGTGCACAGGGGCTGCAGACATGGCCCCACTAACAACCGGCACCAGGATAGCAGTCACCATGGATTGGGCATCAATCTACTAAATCCAGGGCAATTTCAGCCGAGCAATCGCTTGTGGCCTGTGTCGTATGTGTGCAGCACCGTGCTGGGTGGTCTGTCCCCATGCCAGCTCAGCCAGTCCTCACCACGGCCCTGTAGGCAGTAGCCTGCCCCTTTACAGACTGTAAAGCAGAAGCTCAGAGAACAATCACTTGCCTGTGAACCATCTACTCAGACATTCTCCAACATGGCCTCCAAATTGCCTCAGTCAGGCAGAAGGCCCATCCTGCCATCCCCCCTGGTCACCCCCTCGCATGCGGAGCCTTCTTTGGTCAAAGGGAAGTGAGTTGGGACCTCCTAAGAACAGGCTTTTCCATCACAACTGGGGTTCCATCCCAACTCTATTTCCCCGGAGCCCTTGGTGGCTAGCCAGAAATCTCCAGTGCTCTTTGTGGGAGGGCATGGGAGAGGGATGGGGAGCTCTAGGAGGAAGTGCAGAAACGCTTGACACAGGTCCAGGACACTTGAGCCTCTCCCAGCACCTAGAATCCACATGGAGCTCTCAGGAACTGGGCCCAAACTTCCAGCTGCCCAAAGCCTCTCAACCTCCTGTCCCAGGTGCCCCTTCACCCCATTTTCTGGAGGCAGAAAGTAAAGCCAGAGATAATGAGATTACTCATCCAGAGGCAGAGGTCCAGGAAAGGTTGACCTTTTCCAAGTGGGTCACTTTTAGGCCCAGGCAAGGACCATGCCAGGCGCATCTTCAGCCAGCCCTGCTGTCAGATGTCAGGGAGAACCTGGGGCCAGGGTGTAGTCTAGGTCCAGCCTGGAGGAGAGGGCCCCTCCAGCAGCTGACCCCAGTCTCCAGGGTCTCCCAGGCTCAGGGAAGGAGCCGAGGTCAGGGGCTGGCAGGCTGTGCTTCCTGAGAGGCCTTATCAGACAGCTCCTGCCTCAGTAGACACAAAGACCTTTGGGACCAGGTGCCTCCCACCTCTGTAATCTGGGCATGTCCCATGGGGTTGGGCAGAGGTCAGGCCTTAGGGCGATCTCCCCCTGCCCCTCCACGTGAGCTGAGTGTGAACCTCCTTGGTTTGGTAATTCAGATAAGAGGGCAGGATAGGCTACAGGTCCCAGGGAGATTCTCAGATGGGCCAGGGAGGGGGGAGGCTAATAGAAATGAGTAACACCTGGCTCCCCTCCCTGAGAAGAGCACCGTCAATGGGAAGACCAGCTGGGCCCCAAATCATGGCAGCTCTGGATCAAGGGCAGGGGGTGGGCCTCAGGAGAGGGAGAAAAGTGGGAGTTGGGTGGGGTGAAGGCACCAGGTCTCCACCAACGGAGGGGGGATGGAAATTTAGTGGGGTTAGACTAAGAAATTGTGAGAGGCCTGGGGAGGTCAGGGACAGAGAATGAGAAATGCACAGACAAAATCTGGAGGTGGGGACGTGGGCAGGTGCAGGGAACGGTGAGCGGTGCCCCTGGCTGGAGTGCAGGAGATAAGACCAGAAATGGTTTGGGGGGGTTGATCACAAAGGCCTTGATGCTGGGATGGTAATGATACTGACGCTGACAGTACCAAGGGCTCATTCCCACTGTGATCTTCCTACTGCAGCCGCCAGAGGCAGGGACTGGCATTAGTCCTATTGACAGCTGTGAACCCTGAGGTCAGAGAGGGCCACTCCAGGAACGATTGGTGGAGGCCCTGGCTTTCAGTCCCTGAGCTCCCCCGACAGGCTGCAGGCATGTACTGCACTCTGTGGATACAGCCAGGAATTTCTGCAAGGAAGAGACAAGGTCAGGCATGCATTTTAGAAAGCAATATACGTCTGTGTGACAAGTGACACCATAAACAAAGTTATAATGCAAGTGGAAGGCTGGAGAAAATACCTGCCATATGTGTAACAAAGGATTAAAATCCCTAATGCATAGTGCTACAAATCAATAAGAAAAAGGTAAACACATAGTGGGGAATGGACCAAGGATATGAACAGACTCTTGGGGTGCCTGGGTGGCTCAGTCAGTTAAGCATCTGACTCTTGGTTTCAGCTCAGGTGATGATCTCCCGGTTTCTGAGTTCGAGCCCCGCAACTGGCTTCGTGCTGACAGTAGGGAGCCTGGTTGGGTTTCTCTGTCTCCCTCTCTCTCTGCCCCTCCCCCACTTGCGTGCATGCACTCTCTCTCTCTCTCTCTCTTAAAGATAAAAAAATAAAACTTAAAAAATTTTAAACAGACTCTTTATAGAAGAGGAAATAAAAGTGATCACTAAATTAGAAAAGACGAGTCAGCAAAATGAAAAGGCAACCTAGAGGGGCACCTGGGTGGCTCAGTTTGTTGAGCATCTGACTCTTGATTTGGGCTCAGGTTCATGGTTCATGGGATTGAGCTCCGGGTCAGGTTCTGTGCTGACAGTGCAGAGCCTGCTTGGAATTCTCTCTCTCTGCCTCTGCCCCTCCCCTGCTCACGCTCTCTGTCTCTCTCTCAAAATAAATAAATAAACATTAAAAAAAAAAAAACTTAAAAAGAAGAGACAACCTACAGAATGGGAGAAAATGTTTGCAAACCTTGTATCTGACAAGGGGTTAATATCCAAAATATAGAAGGAACTTGGACACCTCAAAAGCAAAAACAAAAATAAATTACTTGATTAAGAAATGGGCAAAGGAACTGAATAAACATTTTTCCAGAGAAGACACACAGATGACAAATAGCCAACAGGTATATGCAAAAGTGCTCACCATCACTAATCAAAACCACAATGAGATATCACCTTGCACCTATTAGGATGGCTATTATTTAACAACAACAACAACAACAAAAAGGTAAGTGTTGGTTAGCACATGGAGGAAAGAGAACCTTGGTACATTGTTGCTGGGAATGCAAAATATGGAAAACAGTATGGAGGTTCCTCATACAATTAAAAGTAGAACTACCGTGTGACCCAGCAACACCACTTGTGCTTATTTATCCACAGAAATTGAAATCGGGATCTTAAAGAGACATCTATACTCCAGGTTTGATGCAGCATTATTCACAATAGCCAAGACATGGAAGCAACCTAAGTGCCCATCAATGGATAAATGGATACAGAAAATGTACACACGTATACAGGAATATTATACAGCTCTAAAAAAGAAAGAAATTCTGCCAGTGGAGACATGGATGGACCTGGAGAGCGTTATGCCAAGCGAATTAAGCCAGACACAAAAAACAAATACTGTATGATCTCACTTATATGTGAAATCTAAAATAGTCAAACTCACAGAAGCAAGGAGACTGGTTACCAGGGTCTGGGGGGAGGGCTATATTGGGAGTCATTGATCAAGGTGTACAAAGTTTCAGTTATGCAAGATGA
Organism: Panthera uncia; assembly: GCF_023721935.1. Classification (NCBI taxonomy): domain Eukaryota; kingdom Metazoa; phylum Chordata; class Mammalia; order Carnivora; family Felidae; genus Panthera; species Panthera uncia. The sequence continues at coordinate 20,543,859 of NC_064816.1, forward strand.
ATGGGTTCTGGAGATCTAGTGTGCAACATGGTGACTGTAGGTAACAATACCATACTGTGTACTTGAACTTTGGAAGAAAGTGGATCCTAAGTTCTCAGCATATGCACACAAAAAAGGCAACTACGTGAAGTGATGGATATATTGATTATCTTGATTATCACAATGCATATGCATTTTTCCTTTTTTTTTTTTTTTTTTTTTGGGGAGAGAGAAAGAGCGTCCAGGGGAGGGGCAGAGAGAATCCCAAGCAGGCTCTGCCCTGTCAGCACAGAGCCCGATGTGGGGCTCAGTCTCACGACTATGAGGTCATGACCTGAGCAGAAATCAAGAGTCGGATGTTTAACCGACTGAGCCACCCAGGCGCCCTGTGTATTACATTTTTAAAATGAGGATGTGTTCATGTATTTTTTATATAATAAAAACTAAATAATTACTTTTAGAAGTTAAAATAATTTTTTTTGAAAGCTGAAAATAAGGAAGAAAAAGAAAAAACTGAAGCTGAGGAGACCCATGAAGAAGCTATTGGCAAAAGAGTGGTGAAGACTGAGCCTGGGTATCCTTGTCTGTGGGCCCTGAAGCTGCTGAGAGGACCCTTGCACTAATGGGGGTGCACTCTGCAGTCTGAAGGGTTTATTCTCCAGATACTTGGCTGGAGGGCAAGGTTCCTCTCTGCCCTTGTTTGTACTGCCAGTAGAGTTACCCTCCCAGGCCTGCCTGATGCTCATGGTTTTAACACACCAGGGACCAGTCTGGGCTGTAGAGAAAGATCTGGTTTCAGGGCTACCTCCCCATTGGACCCCAGCCCTTGACAGGGCCCTGAACTCCAACCCAACAGCCAAGCTGGGGTCTCCATTCCGATCAACCTCATGAGCCCTTTATGGACCACAACACAACAACAGCTCCACGAACAGGCCCCCAACCCACCCTGGATCTCCAGTGGTCCCTGGCAGTATCGGGACAGCCAGGATCAGCCTCCAACTGCCTGGGCTGTCACTAGGGATCTGATGCCCAGCTGCTCCAGGGCTTGAGGGCTTCTCCCTCTCTGTCACAGGGCAGAGGTGGGGCTGCCTGAGCCAGGAACTACTCATCCCCTGCCTTGGTCAGAGAGCTCCAAGCTTGGTTGAAGGAGCTAGGCCAAGCAAAGGGCTCAAAGCTGGTCCTTGATCTCCGTGGCTGCAGGCATGGCCTCATGAGGTCAGCAATCTGCCATTGGTTCTCTTAATCAGCACCCACTTCCCCCTAGCACCAAGTGGGCCTAAATGAGAAGTGGTCAGAGCATGGAGAAGCTTCTGGCCCAGGGGAGTGGAGGGGGAGCATCCTCATGGAGCATGTGCCCCAGAGGCAGTGCTCCTTGGCCTCGCTGTTGGCCAGGTCCAGATGAGGGCAAGAGGCCTCAGGCTGGGAGAGGCACCCCATTCCTGCCATAGCTACTAAGGGCCCTGTGGCATGCAGACACATACTCATGTCAGGAGGGTTACAGGAGGGTGTGTGATTGAAACCGTGTGGTGGCTCAAACAGAGGCTCTGCCGTTACCCTGCCTGGGCTGGAATCTGGGTACCACCCTTGCTCAGGCAAATGAAAACTTCTCTGAGCCTCAGTTTCCTCATCTGCAAAAGCAGGGTAATTCTAACAGCACTGACACAGGGAGTTACCGTGTGGCTGCCTGGCTCATGGTCAGCTCCCAGGAAATGTCTACCCCAACCGAAATGTCAGGATGCAGTCAGGTGAATCCTTCCCTGCCTCTGTTTCCTTAATGTACCCAGAGGAGGCTGGAGGGCCTGTTCTAATTGCTCCTCGCCTGCTGATGTTCTAAGAAGAGGAGACTGGGCAGTCTCAGGAACGGACACCCCCACCCCAGAAGTGAAAGTCTAAAGGCTCAGGGCGGTTTTGTGGGGTCTCGGGCCCCAGGTGGACTTCTGGCCAGCATCCCAGGCTCCCCTGGAGCCTAAGAGAGTCCCTGTAGCATAGGGCATCTGCATCCAGGGGCCCGCAGCGCCATTGTTTCCCTTCAGCCCGGCTCACCTGCTCACTAGCCTTCTGGAGGAAACACATGGGAAGGTTCTGCCCTCTAGTGGCCACTGGTGGCCGGACCTCTCCCCAGCTCCTGGGCCTCATAGGAGCCCGCTTCCCCCTCTGCCTTCTCTAGTGCCTATTTGCTGCACAGGAACAAGCCCATTTCATAGAGATGGAAACTGAGCTGGTCCCTAGAGCCAGCACCCAGGAATCTTCATCTCTGAGCTTCTTTGAGCCCTGAGAGCCCTGCTTCCAGATATGAGCCCCCTAGCCTGAGGCCCCGAATGGTCCTAGGGTGACAGGGTCTGAGTCCGCTATAAGGGATGCCTGCCTGTGCCCAGCATGAGGGCACTCACAGATGGTCAACACAAGCACTCCAGGGGGGTAGGAGAGCCTTAGCTCTGGAATGGGGAATGTGTCTTGCCCAGGCTGGCGTGTGGTCTTCCCTGACTGTAGCCTCTGTCATCAGGCTGTGACCAGTGCCTGTAGCGGGGGGAAGTATCACTGGAGTTGAGGACTTAGCCTAGAGCTTGACACAAAATGTGCTTTGCCTCTGGACACCCCCATCTCCGCCCCAAGAGAAAGGGGGCAAGGGACATGGGGAGGAGGGGAATCTAAGGGGAAGTCCCACCTCTCCAGGGAGGCAAGAGTGTGTGCCTGGGCAGACAAGCAAGGCTCTTCTTGCCTTTACTGAGCCATGGGCTGAGGCTGGGACCTCAGCTTCAGGAGACCCCCAGCCTCTCCATGCCAGGCCCCGCATCCTTCTACCCTTCGTTTCTAGAGTCTGAAACTGAAGAGTTAGTGGATCTTGCCAGGCACAAGATTCAACACGAACAAGGGTGGGTGGGCCTGCCCATCGCTGGGGGCAGCTGGCACCATGGCTAGGAGGTGACCGGGACAGCCCAAGCCCCCTGGACAGAAGGACTCTGTGCACATGTGGTTCGGTATAATCTCATTTGGGTCCCACAGGAGACCCCGCAGCTCTGGGGAAGGGCCTGTTCCAGGAAGCCTCTAGGTTCTGCCAAGGACATCAGAGTGCCCCCCGCCCCTGACTTCCTGTTCACAATTAGCACTAATTGAACAAGAGGGAGGACTCACAGACTGTGCAGCAAAAACAGTCACGTCTGCAGGGTCCCAGGAGGCAGGCCCCACTAGGGGCCAGGTGAGCGAGGCTTTGGGGGATGGGGCCCTAGGGTCCCTGTCTCTCTGAGCGGGGATCAAATGACAAGGCCACATCTGCCAGGGACCCCAATGGTCCCTCTGGAAGGTGGGAGCTTCTCCAGGACTAGGACAGAAGCTGGGGGATGGGGGGCCTGACAAACAGCCCCCTCTCAGCCTCGCATTTGAGGCCTTCACACCAGCTACTCACCCCAACCTGTTCTCTCATTTCCTCTCCTCCCAGTCCTCACACATTCATGCCTCCAGCCACTCATTCATTCATGCATTAAGTGTTCGTTGAGCCCCTCCTATGGCCAGGCCCTGCAACCACAAAAATGACATGTAGCTATGCAGGGCCTTCGAGGCCAGCTGAGGGTCAGGACCTCATCCTAAGGGCACTGGATGGTCAGAGGCCGACCAGTGATAAGGTGGGCCTCAGGGTAGGAAGGTTCTGGTGCTTAACTCCTCCACTGGAACAGCCCTCTCCTTCCTCTACCACTCACCCCCACCCAGGCCTGAACCCAGGTTGGCATGGACCACATTGGCAACCCATTGGGCTGGCTCCATTTTGTTCTTGGTGGGAAGAAAAAGCCAGGCTGGCAGCATGGCGTGCTTGTTATGGGAAGGATCAGCCCCATATCCTCCTCCGTGCGGCTGTGGTTGGCACTCTCTGGGTGAGGCTGCTGTTCCCTTGATCATTCAGACTGGACACAGGGGATGTGCCATCCGTGAGCAGGCCTGTGGGTGCAAGCCCTGGCAGGAAGGCCCAGGCCGGGGGGTCGGGAGGAGCAGGGGGCTCCAAGTCCAAGGTGCTGTGTGGTGGGGCTGGAACACCTATGCCTGAGCCCAGACCCCAGAGTGAGTGCCCTGAGCCAGCCAGCCCCCTTTGTGCCACACCGCAAGGCTCAGGCCCTCAGTCCTGAGCTGGGGTGATGGGAAGAATGCAGGTGTGTCCAGCCTGGCCCCCATCCCCCAGAACATCCCCGCCAGGGAGACAGAGATTTCGCTCTGCTCCCCTCCCTTCCCCACCTTAGAGATCAACCAGTCCCGGGCAATTTGGTGTTGCCATGACAACCACACACCTTCTTTTCTACTTAGCAGATTGAATCTGAGTTGCAGATTAAATCCTAGTGAGTTGTCTGTTTTGAAAGCATGTGGCTGCTTGGAGAGATCTATGCATCTTCAATTTCCCAAGTGCCTCTGACATCCACTCCTTGTTTCCTGATGGCTGAAGCAGGGGAGATGTGCCGAGCACTGCTTCCTGTGCCCCTGGGGTGGTCCTGGCCCAGTGGCAGACCCCCTGAGATCTGGCTTCCCACCTGCTCAATCACACGGACAGCATCTGGTGTGTAGCCTCTGAGGTAAGCTGGACAGTGGCCGACAGTGGCCCCAGACGATGGGTTTCTGGCAAGAGCTCTGGACTCAGGAGGCTCTCTCTGTCCCCGTCAGGGATGTGTGCTGCTTTTAGGGACTCGGAAAGCCACGGCTGGAGTTGCCTTTATGTGAACAACTGGACGAGTGGGCCTGCGGGCCCCCAGAATGACCTTAACCTCCACGCTTTCCACAGAGCTGACCTTAGCCACTCTGCCCAGCAAAGGTGGGGAGTGGGTCAGAGATCAGGCCCCCGATGAGGGAGACCTGGGGGGTGGAAAAGAATGGCCCTGTCTGGGATGAGGAGGGCACTGGTGGCCCTGGGAGGCATGCAGGGCGGTTGGGTAGGGGCATCACGTGCACGGACGGGTCCTTCTCTCTAGAGGGCTTGAGCTGTCAGTGGTTACCTCCTACCCTGGGTTCCAGCTGCCCCCAGGGCTGGGAAGGCCCACCTTGTTCATGCTGAATCCCTGGCCCCTGTTATAGAGCCACGACTCTTCACGGTTTCAGCCTGGCAGTTGGATGCAGCCTGGTTTTGCGTATCTAAGGGAAGGTGGCCATAGGGTGGTCAGAGAAAGGAGTGGCCTAGCCTGTGGTCAAGTCTGCCTGGGGATAAGGACGGAAGGTACAGGGCAACGTCCGGGGAAGGGCCGTTCGGGATGAGCAGCGGGACCTGCCTCTGCCCTCCGCACTCAGCCCTCCGCAGGGCTACACGTTAAACCCTCTGCGAGGTTCCACTGACAGAGCCACCACCCTGCTGGGCTGTGGCAGCTCGAGGCTGTCTTCTGGTCTAGGCCCCCAGGTCCACCTGATCCTACTACCTCTAGGCTGTCTGGCAATGTCCCTCAACTTGTCTTAGCCTCAGTATTTTCCCTCCAGGGAAGAAGGGCTCATGGGTGGGATAGTGAGGGCATGGGGCAACGTCTCTGGGGAGAACATGGAATCTACCAGACTGCAGGGCTTAGTCACATTGATAAGAGCTTTATGGTGTTTGCTCAGAGTTTTCTGATTTGGTAGGGGAGAGCATAAAACACACACACACAAAGAAGCAGCAAATGGAAAAAAAGAGATAATTAATAGCTTGAGGAAAAACAATGGATTCTAGCAAAAGGAAATAGTGTACTACTTGGTTTAGCAGAGAACAATGTTTACATAGTTTTAGACACATAAACACTGAATATCAATTTGCCCCAGATTGTGACGTTGGGAGGATGGGAGGGAAGTGTATGGAGAAGTGGCTGTCAGAGCTCCTACTATGAAGCCCCATACTATGGAGGCCATATTCTAAAGGGGGAAAATCAAGAAATAGCAACATAGGGGGTCCCTGGGTGGCTCAGTCAATTAAACGTCCAACTTTGGCTGAGGTCATGATCTCACGGTTTGTGAATTCAAGCCCCACACTGGGCTTTCTGCTATCAGTGCAGAGCCTGCTTTGGATCCTCTGTGCTCCTCTCTCTGCCCCTCCCCCACTCGTGCTCCCCCCACCCCCCACCTTCTCTCTCAATAGCAATATGAGCAAATTGAGAAATAAGAAGGGAAACAGAAGAAGAAATGGCCAGCAGAACTGAAAGGAGAGGGGACCTTGGGGTGGGGGCAGAACCTGCCAGTGTGGGGCTATCAGCCTTGTAGTATTGTTCCACATTTAAAACTTTGGACATGTATTATTTTTGATCAAAAGAAAAATTGAAGGGGTGCCTGGGTGGCTCAGTCAGTTAAGTGTCCGACTTCGGCTCAGGTCATGATCTCGTGGTTCATGAATTCAAGCCCCGCGTCAGGCTCTGTGCTGACAGCTCAGAGCCTAGAGCCCGCTTCAGATTCTGTGTCTTCCTCTCTCTCTCTGCCCCTCCCCACTCCTTGCACTCTCTCAAAAATAAATAAACATTAAAAAAAAAAAGAAAAATTGAAAATAAAAACAGACAGGGTTTAGATAGAGAGCAGGCTGAGGCCCGAGAGGGAGTAACCACCCAGGGTCGCAGAGTCAGGAGACAGCATGGTGCTCAGGTCTGTGGCCAAAGGCACGAGAGCTTGGGGTGACCTTGTCAACACCAGGGACTCAATCTATGGACCGGGCAGCTCACCAAGCACCCACAAAGGCTGCAAAAATGGGCCACGAGCCTAAGGGGATGCATGCCATGCCTCTGGGTGGGGAGACAAGGTCCAAAGCCACTAGCCCATGGAGGGCACATCATCCCAGGGGTAGAGCGGGAGCAGCAAGCAGAGATGCCTTCCCAGACTGCTCTGCCTCCTTTCTGCTTACCGGTGGCTTTTGTCCCCAAGTCCTCCATGTAGCCAGGCTGATTAGTCATCTGAAACAAAGGAGAGCTGGGGCATCAGTGACTTCCCTGACACCTTTTGGGAAGCAATGCCTTCTGACAGACGCACACTGCCCGCAACGAGCCTGCCACACCCTTCTGTCTGCGGCTGAGGATCCAGTGGAGGCTGAAGTCTCGAGTCCCGGTCGCTGGCTGCGGTCACCAGGGACGGCAAGGCCCGCTGCTCCTCCAGGGTTTTCCTGGCCTTGGCAGTTGTTGGTTGAATGACCGAGTGACAGGCTGTCGTGACACCACAGTTAATGTTCACCATTGCTGGGTGCCTGGCATCATGTGTAGTCCTTTCCAGACATGGAACCCAAGTGAAAGGAGGGATTCAGCCCACTGGCCAGCAGGTCCTGAGTCAGGGGCTCTCTAGCCGGTCAGTCATAACCTTGGCTTGGCCCTGGCAGTCTTCTCTCCGTCCCAGGCTTCTGGGCCCAGATTAGTGCCGAGATAGTGACCTGCTCTGCTACAGCAAGTGGCTATCAGGGCTAATCCGCAGGCAAAATGCAGAAGAAGGCCCGATACTTAGAGGTCTCCACATCAGGATAGTCACTGTCATACAGTTTATAACAGCAAAAAACTGCAGGCAGCCTTAAATTGTACACCAGGAGGTGAGGAAGAGCATTGCAGATGGCAACATAAGCAGGGCAAGGTGAGTGCACCACATGCGAAGTGAAGAGACCACGGACAGGATGTTGTCTTTTTAACTGTCTACAGGGCTGCCCTGGCATAATTTATAATTTATAATATAATATTACAAAATATATAACATACATAACAGTATCAGGAGATAAAATCATTTAAATTTTTTTTTTAATTTGAGAGAGAGAGAGAGGGAGAGAGAGCGTGAGCAGGAGAGGGATAGAGACAGAGAGAGAGAATCCCAAGCAGGCCCCACACTGTCAGCACAGAGCCTGATGTGGGACTCGAACCCACGACTGTGAGATTGTGACCTGAGCCAAAATCAAGAGTCGGACGCTTAACTGACTGAGCCACCCAGGTGCCCGTAAAATCATTTGCTATCAGGAAAAAGTGCATGCAGACATCTGACTCTGGTCTACTTCCCTGCTTCAGTCTTGGAGCACACAGGCACACTTGCTCTCCGGCTCACCACGCCAGCCCCCGAGAAATGTTGCACGGGGACTTTTCCTTGGCTCCCATGATGGCCCCAGAACAACAGGGCAGGGATTAGAACCTTCTGGAGATGGAGAAGAGGTCAAGTTAACCCCCAGGATCTTACGAAGAGACAAAGGCGGGGCTGGAGTTAGAATGTGATTCTCAGGCTCTCTGGTTCTGTTGGTCATCTGGATCAGCAGCCGGTCCCAGGGCCAAAACATCTCCCAGGCTGCGAAGGCAACGGAGCCCTGGCAGAGGTTGGAGGAATGGCCCACAGAGGCTGATGGGAATGGGGGGCCTGGGGCAGTGGGCTGTGTGAGTCACAACCAGGCACACCCAGGTCACAGTTCTTTAAGGAGGAGCAAGAGGAGCAAGAGGAGCAAAAGGAAGGCCTGATGGACCCCTGCCACTCAGATATGACCCAGATACTGAATGTCAACAGCCTTACTCCTTCCCCAAGGATCAGACACGTCTGGTGCCTTCGTGCTGTCTACAAGTCCTAACTGTGGCCAGAACACCTGTCCCTTCTTAGGAAACCCACCTTAACAGTAGTACTCAAGACAGCACCTGATGGGTACCCCCAACAATTGGCCTTTCTCTTTCTCCCGGGCTGCTTCTGGAAGGAGAAAGCCAGCTGATCTGCACCTGGCACCCTCCTCCCAGTCCAGCCAGGGAACCACAAGGAACAAACATGGAGTTTACAGAGGTTAAATCAGATGGGCTGATTGCAGAGACAGTGCTTGTTTTTTGTGGTCTTTTTTTAGGGTGAGGAGGAAGAATTCAACAGGTTTTAGATCAGCCATGATGAGTGGGTTCAAGGTGAGGGCACTGGCAAACTGGTGAGTGAGGCCGTGTAGGGGTGCCACGGCCTGGGCCTAAAGCTGAGGCTGTGGGAGCCAGAGCCACGGCCGCCCACCCACATGGCAGGACCAACTCAGGCCTTTCCGTCTTCTTTGGGAGCTGCCAACAGTGGCTGGCCCTCCTGGGACAAAGCCACGTTCTCCTCTATCGCCAAGGGCCCTTTTTCTTTCTGCTTTAATCTAAGGCTGCAGGGAAATCTAAACAACAAGCTGAGGCAATTTCTGAAATGGCTGAAAATCATTTAACAAGCTTCTGAAGCATCCCCTCTTGTTCTGGGGAGCCGCTCAGGCTGGGCTTCCCCGGAAGCTGTGGCTTTGCCTCTCTGGGCCTGGCTACCAGAGTTCACCGAGATTCAGGGGCCCTAGGGCCTGGTTCTGCGCAGTCTCCCTGACCCATATCTCACCCTTGTAAACCCCTCCAGGCAAGCTGGGCTGAGAAGGGGCTTTCATTTCCTCTTCAGTTGTAGCTTTGCCTTCAAGGAAAGGAGAAAGAAAGGTTTCTATTTAAGGAAGAAAGGACTCAACCACAGGCACATAGCTTCTGTGGACTGGGGTTCGATGGGGAAGAGGAAGCAGGTAGGGGTGAAACAAATGCTCCCAGGGCCACAGTTCCTCACAAACGCTGTTTGGCAGACTTATTCCACTCACAGGGCAAACACTAGGCTGGTGCTGGGCACCCTCTGCAGCCTCTCCTTTATTTCTTGCCACACCCTATGAGGCAAGTGGTCTTATGCCCATTTTTAGACGAGTAAACAGAGACTCAAAGGGAAACTGCCTTGCTCAAGGTCACACAGTTTGAAGTGGGGCTGGGTCTGCCTCCAGGCCCCTCTCTGGGACCCCCACCAAAAACCACCTTCCTCATTCTAGAAGTAGAAGGTAAACAGGGCTGTCGGAAGAAAGGGAAAGGCATGGGATGGGGACAGAGCAGCCTGGAAGGTCAGAAGCACAGGCAACTGAGCCTGACCGGGGCAAACGCCCAGTAGCCAGGGAGGAGAGGAGAGGTGTGAGGGTTGGAGGCTGGACAGGTGTGGACAGCAGCTGGGTTCCCCAGGGCGCCCTTCCCATCAGCCAGGGCAGGAGCCGAGGAAAGGGACGGGGACTGTGTTTATAATACCGTGCATTCTGGGTCAATGCCTTTCGTGGGTGACAGAGCCAAGGAAAAGCAGTGAACTCCGCGGGTGTAATGCCTGTGCTTCTCTCTCCTCTGCTAGCTCATCCAGAAATAGGCCTTTGAGTTGGGTCCACAGGGTGGGAGAGTGGAGCCTGGGTGGGCACGGATGTGGGTGGGGTGTCCAGAGAGTGAACCTGGCCAAGGGATGGAGAGCAGAAAAGAAAGACAGGACCACGAGGTGTTTAGGAAGACTTGCTGTGGGCTGTTTCCCACAGCTCTCAGAGCTGCCTCTGTTCTTACACGCCCCTTGGGCCCTGCGGGGTGCCTAGTGACAGATGACAGAGAGCAAGATCTCCTGGTAAGGAAGTGGCCTGGGAGTCCCAAAGCCAGCCACCCTCCCACTGGCGTCACCTGTGGTCAAGGACGTTCATAGACAGGGGGCCGTGGGCTTCAGAGAGCTTTCTTTGTAATGTAACATCATTTTTTGGCCAGATTTATTTCTTCCAGATATTTCTTTTTTTTTTTTTATTTTTTTATTTTTTTTATTTAAAAAAAATTTTTTTTTCAACGTTTTTTATTTATTTTTGGGACAGAGAGAGACAGAGCATGAACGGGGGAGGGGCGGAGAGAGAGGGAGACACAGAATCGGAAACAGGCTCCAGGCTCCGAGCCATCAGCCCAGAGCCTGACGTGGGGCTCGAACTCACGGACCGCGAGATCGTGACCTGGCTGAAGTCGGACGCTTAACCGACTGCGCCACCCAGGCGCCCCAGATATTTCTTATTCAAGCTAATGCTAATGGCTGTGCAAAGCAGTGACCTTGCATTCTTTAAGACGAAACGAAGGCTGAGGCAGGGGAGGAGTTGCAGGGGAAAATGAGCCCTAGAAGGTCAGAGCTTTCAGACATCAAACCCTGTGGATTTCAGGATTTATTCTGTTTTGTTTTCTAACAAAAAGAATTTTTCTGTCAAGCAAACTCTTAAACTAACCCTCAAATTGCAAAACGAATAAAATCAGCGCTGCCCCTGCTGGAACAGGAGCAGGACAGCACCTGCACCTGCTCAGGCCCAGGCCTTACCTCCACAGATCACACTGGGCCCGCATCAGGGAGGAAGGGCTGGGGTCCAGGGCAGGGCTCAGGAAGCAGGCACACAGGGTCGACCCCAGTTCTGCCACCTTCTTTTTTTAATTTTTAAAAAAATGTTTATCTTTGAGACAGAGTGTGAGCAGGGGAGGGGCAGAGAGAGAGAGAGGGAGACACAGAATCCAAAGCAGGCTGACATGGGGCTCAAACCCACAAACCATGAGATCATGACCTGAGCCGAAGTCAGTCACTTAACTGAGCCACCCAGGCTCCCCTTGTCACCTTCTTCCTAGCTGGGTGGCCAAGGAGCAAATCAAGCCACATCTCTGTGCCTCAGCTTTCTCACCTGTAACACACAGACGACAGATGGGGCAGCTTGAAGGTCTAACTGCTAACACATACCAAGTGTGTGGTCACCCAGTACCTGGCACGCGCTCAGTGCTCCATAATTGGCCGAGTGGGGGAGACTTGTTCAAGGTCACCCAGTGAGTGAGGAAAGGGCAGCCAGGTTGGCGTATAATTGACGGCATGTGTTCACCACCAAGTGCCATTTAAAAAACAAAACCCTGGGGCGCCTGGGTGGCTCAGTCAGTTGAGCATCCGATTTTGGCTCAGGTCATGATCTCACAGCTTGTGAGTTCGAGCCCCGCGTCGGGCTCTGTGCTGACAGCTCTGAGCCTGGAGCCTGCTTCAGATTCTGTGTCTCCCTCTCTCTGCCCCTTCCCTGTTCACGCTCTATCTGTGTCTCTCTCAAAAATAAGTAAACATTAAAACAAAAACAAAACAAAACCCTGCTTGTGTGCTTCCGAAGGCAGACATGGATGCAAGTGGGTTTCCTCAGTGACCCCGCGGATAGAAGAAACACTGCAGGCAGGACGCCTCTGGGGTCCTGCCGCCCAGAGCCTGGCTCTCAGCCCTGTGTTTGCAGGTTTGCTGCAGGAGAGCTGAGGAGGCGAGGACAAGTCGCCAGTGTGCCTGGGCATCATGCCATCAGCCCCGCTGGGGAGCCTGGGCGCCACATGATTTTACTCATGGATACAAAAGAAAAAATGGAAAGGAGCTCTGTCCCTTCTATTGACCCCCCACAGCCTGACATCTGCACACCTGCCAGAGCATTCTTTTGTCATTGGAGAGATGCCACTCAGGGATCTCATGAGCTACAGAAGGAAGAAAGGAATCTTGAGCTGTGGTTCAGAACATTAAAAATGCGCTCTGTTCATCTGGTTTGTTCATAAAATTGTTGTGTTAATGCCCTAGGGGAAACGGAAAGCTATTTTAGCAACATTCCCATAAAATTGTTGTGTTAATGCCCTAGGGGAAACGGAAAGCTATTTTAGCAACATTCCCTAGTTTGGTTGGGATTACGTTTGGAGGAAAACATTCCCATGTCTGTCATGGCTACAGTCTCGCTTTTCCTGTTTTCATGGTTCCCCCTGCATGGCCACGGGAGGCTCTGATGAGGGCTGGACAAGAATGTGCTCCAACACCGGGGAGGCTGGAGTTAACCAGCGCTGAGGGGTTCACGTACCTGTCAAAAGGATGGAGGCTCCCGTGTCACCGGAATTGTGTCATAGTTCTCCTGGGGACAGGGTGGAAACGAAAAGGCCATCTGGGAGAGGCCCTCTGGTACCCTGTATGCCATTCTGCTCTTGTGTCACCTTTTGTGATTTACAAAAGCGAGTGCAAAGAAGTGAGCGTGGGGTAGGTGAGCCGGGAACAAACCAGCGCTGCCCTCAGTGAGTCACGCTTTCCTTCCAGACCGCCTCCTCCCTCACCAGACATGGCCATGTGGAAGCCACACACTATTACTTCCACATAATTGAAAAGGGTGTCAGGGTCTCCCAGACACGAACCAGAAACATGCTGCTCAGCTGTCATGTCCAATGTGACTAATGCAGTCGTGTCTTAATCAGTCCCTGCTCACTGCCTGCTCTAACGGAATCAGAGCCCTGCTCCAAGGCCCCACTTTGTGACAGGGTGGTGCAGAAGAGAGGCAAGGACCAAGAGGTGTCAGTTTTCCGGGCCCCTTTCCCACCTGGCACTGTGAACCAGGCGGCCTCTGCCAAATGCACTTGTCAGGCCAGGGCAACATTGAGACAGTGTAGCCAACGGGGTCATAACTTTGGGACACATTTACATTTTGGAGGGAGGGAGGAAACGAGACAAATCAACGGTGATTGCGGAGATTCCTTTGCAAGTCGGCTGTTCTATCACAGGCCCTCAGGCAGCTCCTGCGGCTGAAGGAGCAGCCCTGGATGAAGTGTGCCACCCTGCCCAGCCCCTACCCAGCAAGAGCTGACAGAACCGGGGCTCAGCTGCCCCAAGAGTGGCCCATCCCCTGGCTCACTGTGACCTTGCCCCACAGCCTCTGCCCGCTATGGACAACCTGGGCCGGATCCTTTTTTCCTGCAGGGGCTTGGCATCGGGAACAGAAGTTACAGCTGAGAGGACTGGGGGCTGGAGACAAAAGGTGGTGAGAAAGAAGGTCTCATCAATGACAGTGCTGCTCAGCCTGAGGCAGCATCTGGTTCTGAAGACTCCTCTTGGCACCGCCCGCCAGCCCGACCGCCCTGCCCACCATCTGGGGCCCCAGAAGAGGTAAGAATCACCCCAGGAGGAAGTCAGGAGAAGCAGAGAGGGCCAGGAGCTCGCTGGTGCCTCACCTCCAGCCTCATGGTGAGGGGGCTTCACAGCCCCCCTTCCCGAGTTCCTGGGGCCTGTTGTCAGCAACCAGGGGCCCTCAACTCCTCAGGAACCTGACACAGCAACAAAACAGCATGCCAACTGGCCAACTACGGCTCTGGTGCACCTGCGCACCCTTTATGTTCAGTGGGGGGCACAGGGTACTGCACTAGGTCTCACAAGCCGTGGGGAGGGTCTCCAGAGGGTGCTGGGGCCTGCAGAGGCTAGCACGGAGTTCTGGGTGCACGGACTCTGGTGAGGACTTAACTCATGAGGGGAAAGACCTAACTCCCTGCATCGTACTTCCAAGCCCCTTCCACCTACGCCGCATTGCCCAGGAGTGATGGAGAAGTTCCTGGGCAAGGAATTGACTGCACTTTGGGACAGGGGCACCCAGCCACTTCTGTTCATTAAGAAGAATTTATAAGACCTTCTTAATTAGGCCCCTAAAGGAGGCTGAATGACACTAAGAGCCCAGTTTTCCAATTTTACTATGTTGTACCCAGATGACTCTGGTTAAAAAGCAATGACATTGACTAACAGGACTGATCGTGCCATGGTAAGTGGGGTCAGATGATGATGCAAATCAGTACGCATCTTCCTTTCCCTCAAATTCTTCAAATAAAGCACCTTTTTTCTTCTTTCTTTGAAAGTTAACTAGCAAATGAAATATTTACATTAAGGGCTACTTCACCCAGGTACAGCAAGTAAGAGCAAAATAAAACAAGAGCATCTGATGGGCTCAAAAGTCAAATTTCCAAATTAAATACATACATGGTCAAGCACCTGATGGAGGAAGATGTGAAGGTGAGAGGGTACCCAGGACTCCCCCAAATCACGGTCTAAAATCACACACTTGCCCTACCTGCCTGACAGGAGTCCTGATCCGTCAAAGGATGGCTGCTTAATTTTTAAAAAATGACCAAGACAAGGATCAGGCCAGACAGAGAAGACAGGAGACAGAAAAGCCCAGCAAATGATGGGAAACGGTGCTTGGGGCAGGAAGGGGAGAAGAGGAGCGTGCTGCTAGGCCTTTCTGTCCCAGACACAGAAGATCCCCCTGCAGAGGCTGGGTAACTGCCCCTCTTTCAGAGTTAGGGCCCACATGCCAGTCACAGCATCACTGCAGGAGAAAAAGTTCCCAGGAGGAATAAAGGTGGTTCACATACTCCAGCTATCTGCCCACCATCCTTCTGAATTTTTTTCTTCTGTGGAAGGAAAAGATGTGAATAAAAGAATGGATTTGTTTTAAAATCAGGGGACTGACAGGAAACTAGCAACACAATCGAATTCCACAGGAAACAGGTAGGAGGGTGTGCCCCCTGCTGGATGCAGGCTGGCGCGTGGCCACACGGCACTTCCAGAGCCAGGAGTGAGCGTTAAGTAGCGTGGCAGCAGCATCCCCTCACCAAGGGACCCAAATGGCCGAATCTGAAGTCACCAACACATGCACACGGCCAGAGCAGCACAGAAGGAATACTGTTATTCTCACCATCAAAGGCTTCTTCGTTTCATAAAAGGACGTGCTTTAGACGTGCTTGTTGCCACAGCACATATACTAAAAGGATGTGCTTTAGAGACTGGTTTCCATGGAGAAGCAGCCTCACTGTATTTTAAGTGGTACTTAAAGCCAAATGTGTAGTTCCCCCCAGAAACTCTGCTCAGGTACAGTGAGGGAGCTCGGCACACGTCCACAAACATGGTGTGGTGTTAGGGCACTGGCAAGGGAAAGCCCTCAAGCCAGCGCTCGGGCCCAACTACATTTCCAGGAGGTGGCCAGGGGGTAGAGGCAGAGGTCAGCAGAGTCTAGAGGGCCTGCTGCCAACATGCTGACAGCCCAGGAGGCAGGTGCTCATAGTGAGAACACACCTGCTTGCCCAAAACTCAGCCGTGGGACTACTTTTCCTATAAACAGGGAGGTAGGACATGGGAAGGAGCCCTGGACCACTGGCCTAGCTGGCCATCTTTCAAGAGGAGCTGGCCCTGGGGCACCAGGATGGATGGCTCAGTAGGGTAAGCGACCGACTCTTGGTTTCAGCTCAGGTCGTGATCTCACAGTTTTGTGAGTTTGAGCACTGCATCAGGTTCTGCGTGGACAGTTGGAGCCTGCTTGGGATTCTCTGTCTCCCTCTCTCTCTGCTCCTCCCCAGCTTGCGCTTTCTCTGTCTTCCCTCAGAATAAATAAACTAAAATAAAAAAATAAAAAACAACAACAGAGGAGCTGGCCCTGACCGCAGCAGCCCTGTGCTGACAGCAGTTCCAGGTGGACCGTGCGGGGTGAGGGATGAGAGACCAGAGCACCAGCCTCCACACCGGAGAGCACAGCAGAAACCTGGCTGGACCCATTCCCGAGAGCTGGGGAGTTGGCAATATTGTTAGGCAATAGCAGCTCTTCCTGGAGCAGAGAATGAACATTGTGAACGTGTGCACAACTGGTCCCGAACCCTGATGCGGGTGAGGACGATGGGGTGTGCTAACCTTAGTTTGCCAAAAAGGCTGATTCCAGTGCCCTGCCCCCAGACATGATGGTTCCAAAGGTCTGGAGTGGGTCCTGGGAAGCTGTATTTCTAACTTGCAACCAGGCAATCCTGAGGCAGGTAGTTTAAGGGCCACTTTTGGAGTCTGGGGTCAAATGGGCATGCGGTGGGTAACAGGGTTCCAGGGGAGAGGGTGGTGGCCAAGGGCAGCAGAGGAGGAACTTGCGAGCCCTAAAGGTCGATTTCTGTACACTCAAGAGGTAAATAAAAGTACACAGAGGGAGGGAGGGCTGCTTCAGTGCGTGCCGCCCACCCCACCCCACGGGACAATCAGTTCTAAGCTAGCCCGACCATGCCTTACATGAGCATAGTCAAGGCCACGCTTTGGGAGGGTCTCTGACTGGGCAATGATACCTTGCATTTAGCTACTTTTCCAATTAGCACAAAGCATTCTCCCTTTGAACAGATAAAAAGTCCAAGTGGCTTGGTGCTAGTCTCCATGTGCTGTGGGTCTTGGTCCTTGGCCCCTGGGTGTGTATTAAAGGGGTGCATTTTAGCCAAACCACCACCTGATACAAGTTGCCCTGTTTCTGGGTATAAATGGAAAGTGTGGGACATCAGCACCACTATGACCATCACCATTATCACTATTACCATCCAGGATACGGTTTGTGTCAATGATACCCAAAAGGAATTAATATATCAGTGAAAGAAGAAAAATGCTTTGCCACCTGAGAACGATGCCTGATGATGTTGCCTGCTGGCTGCAGGGTGCGGGATGCAGGGCTCAGACCATCATCTGGGGGACCAGATCCCCAGGCCTGCCACTCTTGTCCGGAAGCTGGCATTCAGGGTTACTGAGCAGTGCTGGAAGCAATGGGCCAGAGGGAGGGGCTTGCCACACAGAAAGCACCCCATTTTATTCTGAAGGAAAAAAATACCCCACTTCTGCTTCAACTGCCATCTGTGCAATTTCCGCGAGAGCAGCGCTCCCTTCAGGGGCCAAGGTCGCTCACACCGGGTCACCACTCCCTCAGAGCCTTCTTGCAGGTAGCCAAGCCGGGGGTCTTGAGCCAGCCTGCACTGAATCTGGAAAGGCACGTGGTCTGGGGTGCACAGCAGCCAAGATGAGGTGTGTGACTCCTCCTAGCTAACTCCGGGAAATGTGACCCAAAAGACTCTGCGTTTTCATTTCTTGGGTTTCTCATTGAGGAACGTTGTTCCCTCTCTAAAAACCCAGACCACAGTGCTGACATGGGGAAAGCCACAACTCCAGGGCCATCTCTGTTCTAATTTGGTGCATAACATCAGGTCTCCTTCCTTCTCTTACGGAGTAAGTTCCATGTTCCTGTGAAGGGTCAAGTGGCCACATCTGTTTCCGGGCCAGGATGTTAACTATAACGTCCAGGAGATAGTTTGCTGGTGTATGTGGCGCCTTAGGTCAATCACAGCAGAAAGGAATACATTAATCAAAGGGAAAAATACTGATTAGAACAGACTGGTGACAAAAATAATGTTATCGATTTTAAAAGAGCTTTTTGGTCTTCCCTTAGAAGCGGAGCTCCTCCTTCCCGTTGGGAGGTTCGAACGGACAGCGTTCAGTCCGGCAGCTCTCCGACGTGTCACCTGCCTGGGTCAGTCCTACTCCACCGCAGACCCCCAGCAGGGCTCTTCTGCACCTGCACAAAACTACCCCGCGGCTGGTCCAGGTGCCACAGGTGTCCACGCCTCTGCGGTCACAAGGTTTTGTCAGCCAGTCTGGACACACCTAACTGAGTCCTAACAAAGTGGATCAGCCTGGTCTCTGTGAGGAACGCTGTCCCAACAGTCATTCCCAAGCAAAGGGCCCCCACAGCAATGTGCGCCAGCCTGGCTGGCCAGCCCTGCTCACAGCAGAGCAACACCTGTGGGAAGAAAGCATGGTCATCACCCCTCCATCCGTATGGCCTTCCTCTGGGGTAAGCCAGGGAAAGCGGAGGCCCTAATATTCCAGCTTCAGGTCAGAAAGGGGTGACAACCGCACACCGAGGGGCTTCTCTGTTCCCACTGATAACACTGTTTGGCCACGTCTATCATAAGATGCTGTCCTAGAGGCTTAGGGGAAGGGGTGGCAAATACAGTAGAACCTTGGATTGTGAGTAACTTGTTCTGCAAGTGTTCTGCAAGATGAGTAAACACTTCTAATACATTTTAACTTGATAAATGAGCGATGTCTTGCAAAACGAGTAGTATGTGACGCTGAATGTCACATGATCACAACTGAGTCAATGGTTCCTAAAATTTGCTTTGATATATGAGTGCTTTGGATTACAAGCATGTTTCTGGAATGAATTATGCTCACAAACCAAGGTTTCACGGCACTTGCCCAGCTGATTCAGGAAGAGGAGGAAGGGGGAGCCGAGAGTAAGGGACAGTGGGCAGCTTGCAAAATCATGTAGTGTGAAGGCTGCCGGGAGTCTCACCTCAGAAATACCAGTAATCCCACCACTGAGGGCGAATGCTCCGAGGAGGGCCGGTGATAGGCACAAGCCCGCCAGGGGCCTATGAGGGCTCTTTCGGTAGTAGTGGTGGATGAAGCAAAGGCTCTGTGTGATCCGAATGCCCATGTTAAAGCAGTTGGCCAAGATGAAACCCACACTGCCACACCACTGGGTCAGGAGGTAGGATAACACCAGGAATGAAGATGATAGGGCCAGCATTGTGAAATTGTACCTGCAGAGAGGGAGACAAGCAAAGCAGGGCAGTGGGTACGTTCTCCCAAGATAAGATTGCTCCAAAATAAGTGGCTGTGAACATGAGATCACAGAAAGCACCTCTGAGTTGCCATGACCCAGCTAGTTTTCATAACCATGAATGCTATATGGGTAGCACGGAAATGTCATTGTCCCGCCGCCCCCCGGCCCCCCACCGAATAGAAGAGTGAGAAAATGAGTAATTCAAGATGTTTATGGTTTTTAAGGATAAGTGATTTGACACTTTGTGGTCAAAACACATAAAAATCCTGTTCAGCCCAGGTCTTCAATGTGAGGCACAAAGAATATGACAGGGTAATCATTACATATGAATGCAAACTCTGAGACAGGCACTGTGAGGGGTGCGGGGATACGTTGGTGAGTGACACACGTGGCCCTGCTCTGAGGCTTCGATGCATTTTACAGACAAGGAAACCAGGCACAGAGAGGCTGAATAATCTGCTTAAGGAGTGACCTGACTCTGGGCCCTAAACTTGGGGAAATGCATACTGCTTCCCTTGGGAAATGCAGAAGCCCTGTAACCTTGGCCAGGAGACTTTACCCACAACAGGTGACCAGCCTCCAAAGTGACATGCACACAGGGAGCAAGGCCTGAACCACTGCAGTGTCCCCATCCTTCCATCTGCTCTTCATGTCACCAGAGCTCTCTGGATTCCTGACTGGATGGACTATGCTGCCCTTCTACTTCTCTGGCTTCAAGCAGCATGAGCTTAGTTACCTTTAGGTCTCAGCAAGGGCAACTGAGTCTTAGCACAGAGAAAACAGCTGCTGTAGTCTTCCAAAAGGCTGTACAGTCATGAACAAAATTCTCCAGCATATGGTTTCTGCCTAGCGAGCAACAGGCATTCTAGGTACATAGTTTTTGAGGGAACCAAACCATTAGGTCCCCCAGCTATGTCTGCTGGGTTAGGAAACCTCATAGGTCACCCAGGTTCAGCACGCAAGGGGTGGTAAGAAAGCCACTATGCCAAATGCCCAGGTACTAGTCCTCAGGCTGACCAAGCCCAAGGTGCTATGGAGATATACTTTATCAGAGGAGGTGATAAGAATACCACACACACACACACACACACACACACACACACACACACACACAATCCTCCAACAAGGGAGGTATACTTTTCACTGACACCTGATCAATGATCAGAATTGCCAACTTCATAACAAGCCACTGAGGGTGGGGACCATCACAGACCAGTTACGTGACCTCTTTTACAAAAAGAAGTAGAGCTATATAATCTTTTTTTTTCTCCCCCAGAAAATATCTCAGACAGCTCTACTACACTAATCCTTGGATTTGAGGCAAGAGATTCCAAAACTTTCAAAGTCATTCTCACCCAACTCTAAGTAAAATGTCAATAATGGGTGAAACCAGTAGCTAATTCATACTAATTCAAGCAGCAAGGAATTCAACAGTGTGGCTTCTTTGGTGTGGCCATTTGGGAAGAGCTGATAATGATAAGGGTCCAGTGTTTTTCACTGTCAGAAGATGGCTCTACAGCTGTTGAAATTTCCAGAACTCACAAATCTATAGCCTTAAAGGCATAATCCACTTCAGGAAAATAAGGGAAATTTAAAGATGCAATTAAAATACCACTTTTTAAATCAATTCAAAATTAGTGACAATAATGACTATTCTATAAGGTTTGGCTAATGTAAACAGTAAATTCTTTATGAATGCTGATTTTTTTCATGGCCCCAAGAAAATACTAGGCTTAAAATCATGCTTATCAAGACATAGATGGTCAAAGATGTGGGCTGTGGCAACAACTGCAGTGTCCCCCAGCGGGTGCTGGTTGAGCACATCAAGGCACAGCCATCAATGTGGCCTCCGCAGCCATGAAAAGGATGGTGCCAGTCTCTCATGAGCCAACATGAGAAAATGGCACTCGTCCTTCACTCAACAATTATGGAGACCAGCTCCACGCTGGACATTCAAAGGCCAACAAATCAGTCTTGGGCCTTTGTGTCCCTGTCCCCTGTGCCTGAGAGGCTCTGCCCCATCTTTGTACAGCAGACTCTGCTTGGTCACCCAGCCTCAGCCTGAATGCCACCTCCTCAGAGGGGCCTCCCAATCCAAAAGAGCCTCACTCTCTCTGCATAACCCTGTTGTAGTTATCTGAGCTGCACAGTATTTCCTTATTTATTTACGTGTTTGCTGTCTGCCTCCCCCACCGTCAGCTTCAGGAGAGCAGGGATCTCGTCTGTCTCTTCATTGCTGTATTCCTGGAGCTTAACACGATGCCTATTAGAAAGCAAATGCTCAAAAAGCATTTGTCAAATGAAAAGAAATGGAGAGCTCCTTAACAAAACAGAACAAAAATTCTTCAACAGGGAAGACGAAAAGGCCATCAATCAGAGTCTATATATATTATGAGGTTATTAACAAAAAAACTTGGAATTCAAAGGATTTTCTAATATTCCAGGTCCAACCAAATGCCCTATTTTAATTTAGAAAAACACTGATTAAAGTTTTAAGTAAAAGCCCATGACTTTATCAGTACAGTATTTTTTTTTCAATTCAGAATCTAAAATGCCCAATGTAAATCAATCATAACATTTAACTAAACTGCCCAAACCCACTATAAAAATCCTTACTGGAGTTGTATGTCTGGTTAAATTCACAGAGATAAAAAATGCTGTGGTCTGTGATGAGGCCAGGTGCCATGTGCTCACACGAGGGCTGGGGGCTGGGCCGCAGGCCCAGACAGAACCTGGCTGCTGGGTTTAATACACACAGGGGGAACACATTTCACTCTTTGGGGAAGTGCGTTGCTACAGATGAAAACTGCATTAGAAGGCGCTTTGGTTCTGTGTTTTCTCCATGCTGACTACTAATACCATGGAAATAATTTTCCAGATGTTTATATATCATCAAAATCGCATTACAGCAAATTTAGAAAGTTGTTTCTTTTGGTTCATTGCAATGTAAGAGGAAAGAAAGCAGCCAGCCACTGTCTATATTCCCTCATGATTTGATTGTAAGATACATTTTACCATTTTAAGCAGGCTTAGTGCTGACTCTCCCCCTTAACACTAATGCTGAAATTATTACAACAAAATTCCCTCCAAAGAGATAGATTCCTTGTCCAGAGCTCTTTGTACTGTGGCCCAGTGCCTCATTTAGTATATTTTACATTATATCTAAAAATTATTTCACATTTGAAACACCTTTCAAATAACAACACAGTATTTCAAAATTAAACTTAAATAGACCTTTTCATCCATGGGGAAAAAAAGGGTGGAGAGGATGACTCCAAGTAGTTTTATAGCTACACATTTAACTATCTGAAGTAAAAACCCTATCTGGACCAGTATCTGAGAACTGCAGGTTGTGACTTAAAAGTAGGCTGAGAAATCAGTTTACTGGGTCATGACATGGCAGTTTGAAAAATGCAATCTAACAGAATTAAGAATCATCAGTGTGTCTGCACATAACTGGGGTATTTGCTGCTTCGTGAGGGCTTCATTCAGTCATGTCCACCTAATATGTACAGGGTCACAGTGCTCAATGTAGTTTTTACCGATAAACTGGTCTGGGCCAGTGGTTCCTCAGACCGTAGCTGCCCATCAGAAATCTCCTAGAGCTATGTGATGAAAGATTCCTTGGCCCCAGCCCCTTACAGGCTAATTCAGTTGGTCTAGGAGGGGCTGGAACTCCTAGGGGACTCTGGTGGGTCTGGGCTAAGATGCTGCTCTGGGCTCCAGTTCTCAACTGTGCGGTAGCAAAGTCACCAAGCTTCCTTGTGAAACAGCCCCAGGCTGGAAGCATAAAGAGGCTGCTCTGAATGAGAGGAAGGTTCTCCAACTCTCTGAGTTACCCTTTCTTGTCCCACCTCCACCCCTGGGCCTGAGGGCTACTGATGGCACTCAAGGCCTTAGAAAGGCAGTACAAGGCCTCCCACAAGGGATCCAGGCCTCAGGGGACAAGAGGATCACCAGGACCACTTGCCTCATTATCTGCACCCGTCCCTCTACGGTCTTTCCCTTTTCCTCCTCTCCTTTTCCCCTATCAGTTTTACCCCTCTCCTCAACCTCATCCTGTAGTGATACCTTAAGATACTGCCATGCTACTTCTGGCATTTGGGACACAAGAGATGAATGATGCTGGGTGAGGGTCAGAAGCTCTAAGCTAGGAGGTGGTGTCAGAATCACTGAGGAGCTTTTAAAAAACACACATGTCGGGAGGTGGCTGGTTTCGCAAGCGTGCTAGGAGAGTGGTGGAAGAAGGAATCTGCACATCAAACAAGCTCCAGGGGGCATTCTGACTGATGGCCAGTGCTAAGAACCAGTCTGAGGCACCAGAGCAGAGGTCCTGATCTGGGGTCAATGGATGGGAAAAAATTGTGGCAAAAATATATGCGCACTTGGGCCTTTCTCTGAGGAAAGGTGTCACAGATCCCTGAGTTTCTCCAAGGCCTACAAATCAGAGTCTCAGGTGGAGGACTCTGGATCTTGCAGAAGCTCCGTGGTAACCCACAGGGGCACTGGGCAAGGCAGTGGAGGAGTGGAGCTGGTCCTGTGCCTGTCTCTGCAAACCTGGACTAACACAGCCCCACGGGGCCCGGATTTCTTCCTCCTCCAAAGGGAGGCGAAGGGGGGTTGCTGCCCCGGCCGTGCGTGGGGAAGACTAACCGGATGGTGCGCGTGCAGACACCGGAGAGCCCGGACATGGCGCTAGTGCTGTAGGTGCTGCCTCTGCGAGAGCTTTCCGTGAATCCACGCTCAGGACGAAAAGAGAGAAGACTGGCAACTCGGGGGAAGGCCGTGATTAAAGGCGGGTCTTTCAGGTTACCTACCTGTCGACCTCCTCTTTGCTCATGGCAGCAAATGTGAAACACTCGGTCACTCCGTTGATGGCAAGCAGGAGGACGTAGAGACAGTAGGAACGCAGCAAAACAGGACCTATGAGGAAACAACCCACGGAGACTCCAGAGCCCAAACAGAAGGCCCACACGTACCAGAACTGGCTCAGGAGCCCTGCTGGTACCGTCAATGGGCAGACATGTGCTCAAGACTATGGTCTTAACTATCTGGAAGGCCTCCCAGTATTCCATGGCACCGATTAAAAGAAACGGCTAAAAACAAAAGAGCAATTGAGATTAAGCCTACAAATCTCTCTTAACAACTAAATTCTCATCTGGCCAGGAAGCAAGTCTTCTCACTTTGTAAATCTGCACGAAGAGGTCTGCTGGTTTGAGCACTCAAGGCCACTAGTGGCCCTGCATGTATGAGAACCTCGGCTGAACAGGTCCTGGACGAAAGACACTGGGGAGAAGCCCAGGGCTCAGGAGCGGCAGAAAACTAGAGACAGAACCCCTCTGCAAATCTGCAGGGAGAATCAGAGTAACCATCGTGTTATTTTCTTCTAAAACATAGTGATGTAGTTCTATAGCTAACTAACAAGCTTTGGAAAAATCTGCTAACAAAAGACTGGGAGCCTTAAAAATGGAATTGATCCCCTCTTTTAGGAGGGCCATTACCAAGAGGCAGCCAAGCAACTTTTTTTTTTTAATATTCCTGTTTATTTTTGAGAGAGCACGCATGAGCGGGGGAGGGGCAGAGAGAAAGAGGGGACACAGAATCTGAAGAGGCTCCAGGCTCTGAGCTGGCAGCACAGAGCAACGTGGGGCTCGAACCCACCAGCCAGAGATTATGACCTGAGCCAAAGTCAGATGCTCAACGGACTAAGCCACCCAGGCACCCCACAGCCAAGCAACTTCTAATAAAACCTATGACCCAGCAATTCCACCCATAAATATCCATCCAACAAAAATAAATGTATGTGTTCACAAAACACCTTGTACAAAAATGTCCATAGCGGTTTTACTCATAATAGCCCAAACTGATCATCAACAAGAGAAAGAATAAACTGTGGGCCAGCCATATAAAGGAATACTTCTCAGAGAAGTGATCAAAGAGAAAAAAACTACTGATCCGTGTAAAAACATGGATGAATCCCAAAAACTGTATATTGAGGGAAAAAAAACCAAACATTAAAGTGTCCATACTTTATGATTTCATTTGCTTTTTAAAAAAACTTATTTATTTTTTAAATGTTTATTTATTTATTTTTGAGGGGGAGAGAGAGAGAGTGAGTAGAGGGGGCAGAAAGAGAAGGGGACAGAAGAACCAAAGTGGGCTCTGTGCTGACAGCAGAGAGCCCGATGCGGGGCTCAAACTACGAACCAAGAGATCGTGATCTGAGCTGACGTTGGACGCTTAACCAACTGAGCCACGCAGGTGCCCCATGTGATTTCATTTATATGAAGTCCCTTTTAAAAGCAACACTGGGGCGCCTGGGTGGCTCAGCTGATTGAGCTTCTGACCAGCTCAGGTCACGATCTCACGGTTCGTGGGTTCAAGCCTCGCACTGGGTTCTGTGCTGACAGCAAGAGCCTGTGTCAGATTCCATCTCCCTCTCTCTCTGCCCCTCCCCTGCTTTCTCTCTCTCAAAAATAAACATTAAAAAAAAAAAAAGCAATACTAATCTGTAGTGATGAAATCAGAACAGTGGTTGCCTCTGAGGTAGAGGGAGGCAGATGACTGGAAAGGGTCCTGAGAGAACTCTCTGGGGTGATGAAAGTGTTGAACCTATCAACCAGGATGTTGGTTACATGGGTGTATGTATTTGTCAAAACTCATCAAATTGTACTCTTAAGAGTACAGAATCTTACTTTATGTAAATTAGGCCTCAATAACTTAGTCACTAAAAGAATTCCAGTGTTTATATTTTCTGGCAAAGGAAAGGCATTCAGATCCACAGCATGAGTCCAAAGAGTCAGGAGCAGAGCAAGGAGATGAGGGAAGGAAAGCCAGCAGGGGCCAAGGTTGGGGATATACTACCAGAAGCCACCATTGGTGTTAGAGAGAGAGCTGAAGGTTCGGTCAATGTGAGAGGCAGCTACCACAAGGAGAAAAATGCTAGAAGACCCTGCTAGGACAGTGGCACTGATGGAACCCTGGGCCAGGCAAGAAATAACAACAGTGCTGATTTACCAAACAGCACATTTTTTTCAGAGACTGAGAATCCAGACTATTCTTAAGACTCTCCTATTTCTGAAGAGGATATCAAAGGAGTATCTTTTTGAATCTAAAATTGTTATTTTTTTTAACGGTGTTGTATTAGTTTCAGGTGTACAATATAGTGATTCAATAATTCTACACATTACTCAGTGCTCATCATGTTGAATCTAAAATTATTAATGACTGACATAAAACATTAGAAACAGAATTTATTACCTTAGAAATCAACTAACACTGACCCTTGTAACTGATAAATCTATCAATGCTGAAAACTGGGACCAGCCTCTTACTTGAGCAAAAGGGCTACACAATCACAGCAGTCTGTTTCTGTACCTTCTATGACTAATTACTCCACCAGGTGAACACTGTATTGATGGGACAGCCTTCTCCTCATGAAAATGTCCTGTGATTTCATTACAATACAAGCTGTTTCTTGGTGATTACCTTTTTTTTTTTTTTCAACGTTTTTTTTTTTTTTTTTTTTTTTTTTTTTTGGGGACAGAGAGAGACAGAGCATGAACGGGGGAGGGGCAGAGAGAGAGGGAGACACAGAATCGGAAACAAGCTCCAGGCTCCGAGCCATCAGCCCAGAGCCCGACGCGGGGCTCGAACTCACAGACCGCGAGATCGTGACCTGGCTGAAGTCGGACGCTTAACCGACTGCGCCACCCAGGCGCCCCGGTGATTACCTTTTTTAAGGAGGCCCTGCTACTGTGAAATAGTCAAGTCCCCAATCTCTGCACACTGACTCATACTAATGGCTTCCTAATGAGGCCTCCCTGCCTGTCTGATGGAATCCCAGGGTCTCACAGCACAAGCCCGCAGGGAGCTGCAAACCACCTCATTGGGTTCACAGCAGGTGTTTCTCCAAACTTAATGACCTTGGCTCTTGTGTAGAAACTTGGCCCCTCCTCCCCTAATACCCTAAGTTTGGGACCATTATAGTGGAGACCAAAACATGCCAGGGAACTTGTAAAATGGCATCTGACAAAGCCCTTTACATTGAGATGGGGCAGCAGAAAGAAGACTTCAGGGTTCTTGTCTAGTGCCTTGAGGAACTGAAAACATCTTTACCCAACCCAAGATGAAACACTGCAAGTGGATTGCCAGCCTGTGGCGTAGCACATTTTGAAATTGGTGAAGTCCCCAGGGCCTAGCAAGTGCTGTGAGGTGCTCAGTGGCCTGGGCACCGCTGTTTCAAAGTTAGACACGTTCGATAATTTTGTCCTTCAAAGACCAAGAGTCACTGGATTAAATATACCATTTTACTTGCCGAGATCAGTTTTATTCTCTGCAAATGGCTCTGAGTTATCCTTCAGAGGCTCTCATGCATCAGGCCGTGAGATTTATGTGGCATTTACTACCTTCACATGTGTTTAGTATCAAGCGGAGACTCATTAGAGCCTGCTCTCTGCCTTCCTCCCTCATCCGAGAGGGTGCACAGGGAAGTGCCCCGCAAGACACATCTTAAGCCTGGGAGGAGAGCCAAAGATTCATAATGACTTCTCCAAGTGAATTTGGGGGACTGGCTGATGTGGTGCCAAACCCCCCTAATGGTACCCAGATGTTTCTGACCTTGTATGAGGGGAACGGCCTCAGAATCCCAGCCACTGACAATGTCCCCTATACCGACAAGTATCAACCCATATGCATGCAAGTTTTTGAATTTCATAAGACTCTTCTATTTCTGTTTAGAAATTAGAATCAATCTGACAAAACTCTTGCACGTACCTGATCCAGAGCTAAGCATGACCCCTCCGTAGATATCCAAAGCCAGCTGAGAATAGGCAAAGCCAAAAACGGTGATGGTCAGGCCGGCCAGCAGGGCCAGCTTGAGCAGGGACTCCAACACGGTGGCGGCCACAGCCATGTCCTCCTGGGACAGGGGGAGAGGGAAGGAAGTTGGATGAATCATGAGCTAAAGAAAAACTTCACATCTGGCCTTATCTCTCTTTGCTGTCTTACAGATCACTTGTTCACCTGCTGAGAGGCGTCACTGCTTTTCTGCAGCCTATGCTGTTTCCATGTCAATTAGCACGAAGGAAATGAAGGAAAAAAAGACAATCTGTGCCTTCTTAGGTAGTTCAGGGGAGGTCTGGTTTTTAACTCATTCAGGATAAGTTATTTCAAAGGTTGTTTAGGAAACATTAGCTTTCCTCTCTGATATTTCTTTTTTTTTTTTTAACGTTTATTTATTTTTGAGAGAAAGAGAGGGAGAGACAGAGTGTGAGCTGAGAAGGGGCAGAGAGAGAGGGAGACACAGCATCCGAAGCAGGCTCCAGGCTGTCTGCACAGAGCCCGACGCGGGGCTCGAACCCACGAACTGTGAGATCATGACCTGAGCCGAAGTCTGGCACTTAACCAACTGAGCCACCCAGGCGCCCCTGGTATTTATTCTTAAATGGACAGCAAGTTTTTACATTGCTAGCCGGCTGGCTTTGTCAGTGTGCTTCTCCTGACAAACGTCTCCAAATTCTGACATTCCTGTCAAAGTATGCTTAGGAAAATATTCCTAAATCGACTGAGAACCAGTCAACTGTGCATAAACTGTATTTTTCAAAATGTCTTCTAAGACATGTAAGAGGGTGATTTAGCTTCCTTTTAATTCTAAGAGAAGTCAGACATTTTCGATGGTTTTAGAAAAAGGGAAGTTTCGACAACCAAATACGCCTGGATTAAAATCTCTTCTGTTATTTATCAATAGGAGTATATAGAAGAGTGTAGCTCTGGGCACTTCACGGTCTTTAAGAAGCTTATTAAGCAACTGGTGTGGTGAGTGACACCAAATGACCACATCCTTTTCTCCCCACGCCCTACACGAGCCTTGTCCCAGACTCTGCATCCTTCGGCTCGCCTGTGGTTCTTGAGAATGTGAGGATGGAGGAGGCAACCTCGATTCTTCCAGCTACGCCTAGACCAGGGGAGGGGTATGCGCCGTACTGGGGACGGCAGCAGAGAGTTCTGAGAAGGCTGGATCAAGAGTGAGCTTACAAAGAAGGACTAAGAATGAGAAGGGAGGGGCCAGCCAGGGCAAAGGGAGAAGGCTTCAAAAGAAGTGAGCTCAGAGTCCTACCATCATTTGGAAGGCGATGGAAGAATGAAATCTAGAAGGAAATTTCAGATCAAACAGAAGGGAAACTGGCTGCTGCACATTTCAGTCTGTTTACCCTGAAATTGGAGCATTCACTAGAGAGACAGTGACCTAAGAACCAAGACTACCTGCTTCTGAAGTGTGGCGTCCTTTCCTCTCTCTAGCACCTTGGCGAAAAATATGTAAAAACTCTCCTCTATTGGCTGGAAAATTAATCTGGCCACAAGGGAGCCAAGATTATTCACTATATCGTATACACCTACAAGAAAAAAAGGAAGAAACAATAATCCTACTAGTTTTCTGATTTGAGTTTTCATGGCACCATTAACATTCTTTCTAATTTAATTAAAAAACATTTTTTTAAAATGTTTTATTTATTCTTGAGAGAGAGAGAGACAAAGCATGAGTGAAGGAGAGGCAGAGCCAGAGAGGGACACAGAATCCGAAGCAGACTCCAGGCTCTAATCTGTCAGCACAGAGCTCAATGTGGGGCTTGAACTCACAAGCCCTGAGATCATGACCTGAGACAAAGTCAGACGCTCAACCGACTGAGCCACCCAGGTGCCCCACTAATTTAATTTTTTTAATGGAACTTTTTTGAGGTAATTATAGATTCACAGGTAGTTTTAAGAAATCACAGATCCATTACTCAGTTTCATGAATAGTAACATTTTGTGAGAGCAGGGCACAGTATTGCAGCTGGGATACTGACACTGACACAGTCAAGACAGAACATTTCCAGCACCAGCACTTTTTTTTAATAGAAATCATTAATGCCAAGTTGATTTAAAAATTTTTTTCTTTCCACTACTTCAGGATTATAGTCAAAAATAAATACAAAGAAAGTATTGAGACTTATCTAGCCGCACGATCACAGGGCAACTCTGTGACTGTGATGGCAAGCTCCCTTTTCTGTCAGCGCCCCCAAACCCCAGACGGACACCAGAGCTCTGCAGGAACCAGGGGATCTCAACAGAGAACCTGCCACCCGAGTCACAAGAGAGGGGGCGGTCAGTACACTCTATATATTTACAGAGACCAACAATTTTCAATCTTTAGGAATCATTTTTTTCCAATCTTCATCTTTTATAATCATCAGGTATATTTTTCATTAACTGTATCAAACCGCAGAGAAAACTATTACTAATTATCTACTAATGGTGTTCACTACAGAATTTCATCTTACCCTGATCGCCAAAATTTAACACGTTCAAAAAGGTCATTACATATCGCTCGCCTACAAATAGAAAACCAAAATAATTAGCATTTCAAGGGCACATTATTTTCTTGTTTCCTTTTCTCTTATCGACTATCAACTTTCCAGCTGGCAAATAGTCTCAAAGGAGAAAAATTATATAGTCAGTTAAAGACATGTTCTTAATATTGATTTCAAACAAGATTCTATCCATAATCTCAAAATAGTAATAACGGCAAGTGATGGGGGATTTATTGACAGCAAATCTCCAAACCAGTTAAATTGAAACAAAAACAAAATCAATAAGACCAGTCTGATAACTTAAAAAAAGGGAGGAAGGTAAGATTACTATATGTTAATAATAAAAATGACTGTTCCAAATTTTAAGTGTAGGTTCTGTGAAATGAGAGGTCCATGATTATGTGCACAGGCTCATCAGGTTTCCTCCTTGTGTGGCCCACTGTGGATGGATGGAGCTCTGAGCAGTGCCCACAGCCGTAAAGGGCAAATTCTCACTTCCTAGAAACTTGCTCAAAAAGGAAAGCGATATTCAGAGACTAGAAGCAGTGAGGATCTTCTCTCAAGTCTCCCTTTGGTCCTCCCTGCACCCTCTCAGACTCAGCCCACATGACCACAGGACATCACTAGCTCCTATCTGTGTCTCTGCACTGCCTTGATCCATCCTCATTGCTAACAGTCCCAGCTTCTGCAAATACAGATCTTAAGGTGACCCCTGCTTTCACACCTTTAAATGGCTCTTGATGTTTACAAAAAGTCCAGGCTCCGTAATTCTGCACCTGAGGCCTTTTGTAAATCGACCCCAGGCTATCTTTTCAGCTTTCCTTCACCAACCTCATCCCCACCTACCATCACATAGTCATCCTCTGCTTTGCCCCATCAGGCTTTAGCCCCTCCAGCTGCTCTGCTTCAGGCTGGGCCCCTCCTGCTCCCAGCCTCCACTCTAAGCATGCTGGCCACCTAGACTGGCTTTTCCACAGGAACCTCTATGTGTTCTGGTACAAGCGGCTTCTCCTTCCCAACTCTGTAAGCTCCCTGGGGAAGGAACCACATCTCCCTCACATTGTTGTCCCTTGTTTCCTAGCAGAGCTCCAGGAAATGTGAGGGCACTCGAAAGAGCTAATGTTTCCAAGTATAGCTCTCGCAGCCCTGGTTCAAAGCTAACCACACAACTGTTTGTGTCTCTGGTGAGAGAATGAGCTCCTTGAGGCTGTGGCCTGTAACTCATTCATCTGTGTATTCTCAGCACCTGGCACACAGTGTTCAGGAAATGTGGGGGCAGAAGTTAACAGCACCTATATTTTTGCTATTACAATGAATGATTTCAACTGTTTTTTAGAGTTGTAGTTTGTAGATAAAAAGAACCTCGTGGGGGTGGTCCTTGTCCAGCCACTTCCTCGTTTCACAGCCATGGAGATGAAAGCCCTGAGAGGTTCCTAACAGCCCTGGGCAGTCAGGCCAGGGTGGCCCCACCGTGGAAGCCATCGGTATCACATTCAGGCCTGGCTAACTCACACCTGTTGCCACAAACCTAGCCACTACAATCTAGACAATCAGGCCATCGCTTGACTGGATCCACTTCTTAACTCATTTCAGCTGCTCTTAAAACTCTGGGAGGAAAACAAAGTGCATAAAAGCAAATGCCCTTTCCAAACTCCTTCCAATGATTTTCCCATTCTAACAACGTGAACTATCACAATATACAATTTCACTACAGATACCTTTATCAATAAAATTTGTTGAACACTGATCACAAGCAGTTCCAGCAGGGTTCTGGGGAGACGGTGGTAAACAGCACATCCTGCTCCCAAGCAACATAGAGGTAAGGCACCTTCACTCAGCTCTCCAAAGGCTTCTGACCTTACTTTCCCCAGAAGTCCTATGAGTGAGTTTCACTTTTGTAATGGCAATGTTACAGACTCAGGCTAGAAATAAGCACTGTCAAAGCTCAAGAGCCCTCAGAGCCCTCCTGGTTCTATGCCTTAACTCACAGACGGGGAAAGTGGCTCAGGGGAGTTACTTCCTTTGGAACCATAATTAATGAAAAATAAAGACAGGGGAAAAAAGGAAAATAACGAGATAATAATAATGATGGTTATATTAGAATGCTAGAATTATAGGGAACTTTCTATTTTCTAAAATTTTTGTAATGAATTATATTATTTTTATAATTAAAATATAATTTTTTGAAAAGATTTAAAAACATGTTCAGTAACAAATATGTAGGTGTATGACATATGACATTTATGCGGAGAGAAGCCACTGCCTTTACTGGCTTCCAGCTGCCTCCAGCCTCACTCTCTGAGCTACAGCTGGGCATAAATAAACCAATACACACATGGAGAAAGACTAGCTGTATGTGCAGCTCTGTGCCAACCCTCTGCCTGCATTGCTCTGTCACTGTTAAACTGGAAAGCTTTAAGAAACTGGAAGCCTGGCCACACTATCACATAAGGGTGACTCTGACTGCTTAAAAAAATAAAATGATGAAAACTCGGTTCTTAAAAAAAAAAAAGTTCAAAAAAAGAAATGTCTAAAAAGTTAGGACAGGATAATGAGATTATGGATAATTTTCTTTATTTTCCAAGTTTTGTGTAATTCATAAAGAACTTGCATAATACATTTCTTTAAATGATAAAACATGGGGTTTAGGAATTAGATGTGGATTCAAATTAAATCGTTCCTCATTACTGTAGGACCCTGTAGAAATTAGATAATGGCACTGACCCTCGGTATGTAAATGTCAGTGTCCTCCTTATTTAAAAACCTCCAATTTCTGAGGTTCCTCAGGTCAGGGAGCTCTATAAAGCAAATGGTCCAGGTCTAGGTAATCAGCAGTTCCGTGAAATTCCCTCACCTATATATACTATGGTATCCAGACTGCTCAGGGTGACCTTTCACTTACCTTCTGTCAAGATCTGCTTCAAGAAAGACTGTTTGAAAAAACTCCAAGTCAGTTTAGCCTCTTTCCAATTTACAAAAGCCTAGAAGAGAAAACAAAACAAAAACAAAATCTCCCAGGCATTGCAAGTCTAAGGGTACAATAATGCTACACGAGAGGGAAACTCATTTTGGTGTCTAAATCCCAATTTGGAGAGTGTCCATTAATTTTTCATTTAATGCTAAGCACACAGAAGGCAACCAACAAATCCTGGCAAATCCTAGCAAAGAGCTTCCACTGCTAAACATGAAGACAAAGTCCTAGGTGGAAAGAGCCTCTCTGTAAAGGGCCTACAAAGATTCATTCACTGAGACCCCTAAGGAACTGTGCTATCCCCTTGTTGCACAGATGGTAAGCTGACCGTATCTAACACACAGCTCACAGTCGTTTATCTCCTTGAGATAGGTCTGAAGCATTCCAAGCTGCAGAACAAATTCTGCTCCACACACCCCACATCTTAATGCTGTATTTTGCCATCCAGGGTCCCTTTATACAAAGTATATGAGCTTTGCTTGTGTATTTCAAAAGGGAGCCGGGCTTCCCAGGTCAGTCAAACCACTCAAAATGGTTATGATACAGGGGAGGAAAAAACAAACCCAAAACTTTTGATATGGCTCTTCCAAAACTCCCAGGGAGGCACCAAACTGCCCATTTCCTAAGGATAGGAAGGTAAGGAGAAAGTAAATGCTTAGGAAGGGCAGAGTTTAACCTGTAAGACACAGGCAGTCTCAAGGCCAGACTGCTGACCACAAACTGGAAGAGTGGAGCAGCTAGCTGGATGTGACTTTTGTCTTTCTATCTCCCCCAGTTCCCTCTGGAGGCCCCTCCTCTCTCATGTAGGCATCCTGAGATCCCATAATGTTCAGTCTAGGTGTTAGGTTCTTAATCTCAGGGTACCTGCATTTTGAAAAATTCTTATTAACTCAAAGTGATGACTTTGAAAGGGAGGATTTCAGGGGGGCTCTTTGGGAGGAAAGGGGTGAATCACAAAGGCCAAGTCCACTCCACCTCTCCAAAAGATCAGTTACAGCTATGGAAGTTGGCCCAAGGGCAGATGTGGAACCTGTCCCGATCACATGAACCCCTGATCTTGGCCCCAAAACCATCTGTGTAGAGCACAGCTGTCCAGTGGAAATATAATGCAGGCTATATATATCATTTTAAATTTTACAGCAGCCACAGTGAACAGTAAAAGGGAAATAAAATTATTTTAGTATATTTTATTTAGCCCAAAATATTATCATTTCAACATGTAAAAAAATATTAGAGGCATTTCATATTATCTTTTTCATACTAAGTCTTTGAAATCCAGTGCTTATGGTGTGCTTACGGCCCGTCTCAATGTCCAGGGTAGCTGGTGGCTACCATTCAGGACAGAGGAAGTCTAGAGCATCCCTTAAAAACGAAGGTCATTTTCAGGCTTCAAATATCTTCACTCCTTGTTTTCAGAGCGTTTCTTCTAGACACTGTGAGGACAAGCCTGAATCTCCCAAGCCATGCTGTCCTCAGAGCATCACTGGACCTGGAGCAGATGCCATGGGGAGCACTAACCCAGGAGTAAATCTTCCCCAGTGTCAAGGAAATTGGGCATCTCCTTTCCCAACAGCAAAAAGCGCCAGAGTACCTACCACCACTAGGGGGCACTGTGAGCCACATCATCACCAGCACTGATCCCTCCCTTAGCTCCAGGGGAGCCATGGGCAGCTCGCCTGCACCCCAATGCCAAGTGGTCCTTTTTGGCTGGGTGGGGGGTGGGGGGTGCTGCACAGCAGTGCCTGAGCTCTTTTCAAAGGAAATGAACAGTTACAGCTGCCCATGGGGCTTTTGTGAAGCCTACTTGCCAGGAGGTTGTAAATGGGGTTGGGAAGATGACTGAACTCTAAAAGATTGTTTACCAGGGGCACCTGGGTGGCTCAGTTGGTTAAGTGTCCAACTTCGGCTCAGGTCATGATCTCACAGTTCCTGGGTTCAAACCCCACGTCGGGCTTGCTGCTGACAGCTCAGAGGCTGGAGCATGCTTCTGATTCTGTGTGTGTCTCTCTCTCTGCTCCTCTCCTACTCATGCTCTGTCTCTCTCTCTCTCTCTCTCTCTCTCTCTCTCTCAAAAATAAACATTAAAAAAAAAAAAAAAAGATTGTTTACCAGAGTGAAATCTTGACACTGTATTTGACCTGAAAGCTCACACGTGAGCATTCCATTCTCCTAATGCCTTCAATTTAAATGGACCCACAGTTTAGAAGGAATGGTCACACTGCTTACTATCTCCAAAATGCTCATTCAGGACATAGAGACAGGAAGTCTGATCAGAGACTGGATTTCTTCTCAGTGGTCTCTGCTGAGAAGAAGTGGGAGAAAAGAAGCAGCACATTCTTTGGGCTTTTACTATTTTGTTTAGGATGGATATGTCACTTGGCAGGAGGTCAAAGAGGCCTATTTCACAAGAGCTAGGTTGGTACTGCTTAGCTGGTCTACGTGGCTGTGCATTTCTCTGGAATCCCCTGACCAACAAGCCATTCCATTGCCTCCTGTACTGATGGAGAAATAGAGGCGTGGATGGCAAAAGGTAATGGGCAGAACCACAGGGGAATGTCTGCAATCTGAACTTGGGGGCTCACAATGCTTTAATGAGTCACTCTTCCCCTTTCCAAACTCTCCTGCCTTAGGACGGTCCAGAAGCCACGTGCCTCCCACACTGACAACAGTCACCAGGGAGTCTGCAGCCACGGTCTAGTCTCCATATCACCTCCACATCCCACATAGTACCCCTTCCTCTCCCTCTTGCTCTGGGCCTATGGCCTCTGCCCCAGCTGTGTTCACGCTCATATGTCCTCTGACTGTCCTCATCACTTCTCATCTGGACTGCCTCCTCATGAGCTTCTTCACTTCCAGCCTCTTCTCTAGCTCATCCTGCTGGGAGGGTTCAGGCTTTGGAGTCAAGCTCACAGACTGAGGCTCAAACTGCAGGTCCCAACTTCTTAGTGCTAAGCCTCAGTTTTCTCATATGCAAAATGGGATAAGGAGTCTATCTCCTGGTATGAGGACTGAATGAGAGAAAACAAGACACTTGATAAATCTGAAACAGATGGTAAGTTCCTCGACACAGGCACCTGGATCACAGCTCTGTTCACAAACCTTTCATTAGGCTCCGCTGCCCCTGAATCAAGCCCACGCTCCACAGCACCAAGGCCACCTCTATCTGGCCTTAGCCCAGCAGGCCATAAACTCCTTCCACCTTGTTTCCTCTCCCCTCCCCCACTGTTCAGCCAACCTAAGTACCCCAGTCATCTCTGCAATCCCAGTGCCAACACAGTGATGGGCAGATAATGGGGCCCAAGCAAACGTCTTCTTCCCGCAGCCACAAGTGAGCATTTCTACCACACATGCCCATTCACCTCTGTCCACCCATGTGTCAAGGCCCAGTTCAAAAGTAGCTTCCTCCAAGAAGCCTTCCTCAATGCTGCTGCATGAATTCATCAGTCCCTTCCCTGTGCTTCTATTTTGTCAACACTACACACACACACTGTCTTGCAATGGTTAGTTGAGTACACATCTTACCTCCCCATCACAATGCAAGTTCTGAGGGCAGGGACCCCACTCAGGGCACCTGGTACAGTGCTTAACACAGAATACTGCTTCTGACATGCTTGCTGTGTTAAATGCCTCAGCTTTACTTAAATATTAGCAGATCTCTCATATGAAATTACTCAGAAGTGGGGCGCCTGGGTGGCTCAGTCGGTTGAGCGGCTGACTTCGGCTCAGGTCATGATCTTGTGGTCTGTGAGTTCGAGCCCCACGTCGGGCTCTGTGCTGACAGCTCAGAGCCTGGAGCCTGCTTCCGATTCTGTGTCTCCCTCTCTCTCTGACCCTCCCCCATTCATGCTCTGTCTCTCTCTGTCTCAAAAATAAAATAAATGTTAAAAAAAAAATTAAAAAAAAAAAAGAAATCACTCAGAAGTGTCAAAAAATAGAAAAGATCTAAAAGCAGCCATTATTTGAAGTACCACTTATTTATTTTAAGGCTAAGTAAGTCTCTTTTGCAGAAGATGGAATTCTACAAGTACAGGAAATAAATCTCCCATTTTGGTCAAATTGATTTTGAATGGAATTGACCAGCTCTCTATGTGGGAACCCCCAGTGCAGAAAACTGCTCCCAAGGGTCAAGGTAGGTACATGCTGCTGGTGGTAAAGCCATCCACTGCATTCAGATGCAGCTCATTTCTTTTCTCTTAAAAAAAACAAAAAACAAAAAACAACTTGAATAATGAATTGTTCCACCTAGAACTTCCCAATTTTTAAGTCAACAAATAACTACTTTGGGCAATAAGCCGATTTCTTCTGGAAGACTACACAGCAGGGAGATTAAAAACACAGACTAAGATTAGTTCACAGATACAAGTTAGAGAGAAGTGGGTCCAAATTCAGATGTGGGATTTTGGTTTGGTCAGTTAACTACTCTGAACCTCAGTTTTCTCATCTGTGAAATGGAGACAATATCTCATAAGGTTATTACTATGAGGTTTAAGCACATGAATCCATGTAAAGTGCTTAGCAGAGTGCCACTCACAGAGTAAGCATGCAGTCAGTGGTAGTTATTATAAACAGTTCTTTGTTGAAGTTCAAATACTTTCACAATTCCTTAAGTCTTCAAAGGGGCCTCACAGGTTGTGCAGACTAATTATCTCACCTTAAAAATAAGGCCCCTGAGGGGAGCCTGGGTGGCTCAGTCAGCTGAGTGTCAGACTTCGGCTCAGGTCATGATCTCATGATTCGTGGGTTTGAGCCCTACATCGGGCTCTGTGCTGACAGCTCAGAGCCTGGAGCCTGCTTAGGATTCTGTGTCTCCCTCTCTCTCTGCCCCTCCCCCACTCATGCTCACTCATGCGCTCTCTCTCCCTCTCTCTCTCTCAAAAATAAATAAATCATTAAAAAAAGAAAATAAGGACCCTGAGGTCTGGAGAGAGTGATGCAGGCTTCATATCAGCATCCCATAGCTGCCTCCCAAAAGCACAGGAAGCTCCCTGAGGCCCAGCAATCACTTTACATATCTGTATCCCAGACAGCACTTGGCAGAGGGCTGTGCTCTGTCAGCAAGAATGGCCCACTGTGTGTAACAGGTACACATACCTTCTCATGGTCAAGACTTCTGTCCCAGAAATATGAGCCTGGGTGCCTTCAGGACGGAGTGCCAGATCAAACCACTGGGTTCCTGCCCCGATGCCACCAGCGTCTGCTTTGCTAGGATGTGCCGGTGGAGCTATCCCTACTGAGAGCAGCAGCGGCATGGGGGGCGGGGGCATGGTATCAGCTGTCACTTATGGACACCCACCTGTGCCAGCCATGGTGTTAAGTATTCAGATGCCCCATCTCATCCCGTTCCTACAAGCACCTTAGGAGAAAGGTACTTTTAGTATCCCCATTTGACAGACGAGTAAACTACAGCTCAGAGTTGTACGCCCACCACAGAATTAAATACACACTGAGGCTCTTTTCATTACCCTCTCCTTGCCTGTGTTAATAGTCCAAATGCTCTT
This sequence comes from Panthera uncia, assembly GCF_023721935.1. Taxonomy (NCBI): domain Eukaryota; kingdom Metazoa; phylum Chordata; class Mammalia; order Carnivora; family Felidae; genus Panthera; species Panthera uncia. The sequence goes on from NC_064816.1 coordinate 20,582,601, forward strand.
TTCCAAAATATTGCCAGGCCCAGGGGCTGGCCCGGTATGAAAAGCTGCTCTGTGGGCAGGTGGCAGAAGCTCTACGCAGGAGAAGCGATCCCGAGTCCTTATCCTCCAAGTCTGCAGATGAGGCAGCATGGTATCTCAAAACTGCCATGCTGATTTAGGCTAAAGGTGAGATCTGTGTGATTGGAATGGAGAACTCTTATCTAACAAATGAGAACATATCTGGCTTTGTTACATAACATCTGGTCTTTCTTGAAAAGCTGTCTAACAGGATTCCATAAGTTCTGAGACTTATATCTCAAATACTTTCCTACTTTCTCAAGTAATCACAAAAGAGGAATAAGGAGAAGTCCAGCTGAAGCCTCACCTCCACTACGTGCACCACATGTGGGCAGCAAACAAGTATGGGAAAAGGGAAAGTGAGTCGGCCCAGTTCACAAAGCATCTGAGCAGAGGCAACGTGGCATAACATCACATGTACCACGCTGGGGCCACAGGCAGCAGTGACCCCACCAGAGTCAGGAAATAGAAGTCAAATGGACTGAGAGCTGGAGAGTTCAGAAGAAAAAGGTTATTCCTCGCTCCCACACATCAGCAGCTAGAATCCTTAGTGGTCTACATGGGAAAGTGGGTCACCGGAGAGACTGGCCTGACACTAGGTAATGGAGCTCTGGAGGGGTCACCCTGCATTGTCAGCAGGCTGGACCATTTGTGCTGGAAGGCAGTCCTGAGAAAAACCAAGACACAGCAAAACAGAGAGTGGCCCGCGGTGGTTACAGCCTGTGCTCTGTGGCGATTCAAGCCACTCCAGGCTCCTGCCCTCACTCTGACCCTCACCTCGGGCAGATATTTAGTCTCTAAGCCTCAGTTCCTTAACCCTAAAATTGCAATAATAATGTCAGGCAAACAGAGTTGGTATAAGCATTAAATAAGGCACGAAAGCACCGAGCATAGGAGCTAGCAAAGTGGTTCTCGAGGGGGGCAGTTTTATCCCCCAGGGGACATTTGTGTCTGGAGACATTTTTGGTTATTACAGCTGAGAGGTGGTAGCTACTGGCAACTACTGGGTTAAGATCAAGAATGCTGCTAAACATCCTACAATCTACAAGACAGCCCCCACAACAAAGAATTATCTAGCCCAAAATGTCAACAATGTCAAGGCTGAGAAACCTTGGCCTAGCACTTAGTGAGCACTCAATAAATATAAGCTATGGAACTATCCTTGCTATTACAGCAATAAACAGGAAAGTAATAGTTTCTTCCTTTCAAGGATAATGAGGATCTGTGATTAAAATGATAAGAGAATGTATTACTTACTCTACTTCTTGTAATACTGGGTAACATATCTGTCATTCTGGAGACAGGAAGAGTCTGTTGCTTGGTTGATTCTGAGGAGCCCAATAACTTTGTGAAATAAATAACATAGCAGAGCACCAGAACTGCAGTATAGAAAAGCTGAAAAAAGAAAATAATGGATTTAAATTGCACAGTTTTAATATAGGCAGAATTAAGATATAACTATGAATTTGACCTCAAAGGCCAATCAAGAAATGGCTTGTGGTGCCTGGGTGGCTCAGTTGGTTAAGCATCCAACTCTTGATTTTGGCTCAGGTCATGATCTCACGGTTCGTGAGTATGAGCCCTGAATCAGGCTCTGTGCTGATGGCGCAGAGCCGGTTGGGATTCTCTCTCTCTCCCTCTCTCTGCCCTTCCCGCTCTCTCTCTCTCTCTCTCATCAATCAATCAATCAATCAGTCAATCTTAAAAAAAAGAGAAATAGAACCGTCTTTATTAACTGTACCTTCTAGCGAGCAATGCCCCACCCTCTGGAAAAGAGCACTACTCACTAAAAGCCAGCTCTGCTGGGGCATCTCTGGGAAAAGTGCTCCAAACCCTTGACCTGACTAGAACAGTGCTTCCAGGCAGGCAGAACATAATTTCCATGACAGACATCCCATAGTGTCACCACCACAGCAATGTCACATATGTGCTCAAAATGTTTGTAGTTGGCCAAAGGAACGAGTCTCCCGCCTAGACAACACACCGTGAGGACCCATATGTGCTGTGCTAATATCCGGGGACTTGCCATCATCTAGGATGGGGGCTTTTCCATAAACCCAGGAAGCCTGTCACACTGTGATTACAAAGCAGAAAAAAGCTGTTGGCTCCCTCCTCTCAGTCCACTGTGTGGGCAAGGCAAGAGCTACTACAGGACAGGGGAGGGAGTCAGGGGGGTGATAGGAGGGCCCACCCTTCCCTCCACTCACCCAGGACAAAAGGGTGGCTTTTGGCCAGGAGCGGCAGCCTGGGGTTTTGTTTGCAGGTTGGGAGGAGTATCCAAACAGCCCCTTTCACAAGCTCTCTTCTTCCTTCTCTCCCCCCTGGGAACAGCAATGTGCACTAGCTCAGGAAGGAACAGGACCTCCAGGCCCCGCTTTCAATCTGGTAACGTCAGGTCTGCTCCTGTGGCAAAGGCACAGAGCAAGGAGAAAGGGGAGTCTTGTCTAGTGGGTTCAGGCTCCTCAGCTCTCCACCCTTATCCATGCCTGAGGACAGAGCCCGCCATCCACCATCCTTCTTTCATGCCTCAAGCCCTCTGAGACACAGCAGCTCTGCTGTGAGCCATAGCACCAGATGCAACATCTTCTGTGACAAGAGGACCCGTTCCCTACCTCCCTTCATCTTCCCACAGAGCAGCGCCTGGGGGCAGTAACAACCTGTGAGTAGTCTTCATGCACTGAATCCCAACTACATGATCCTTCCCTCTTTTTATTGGGAAAAATTCACATAACATGACGTTGACTATTTTGAGCACATATGTGACATTGCTGTTTTAAAACATACAATTCAGTGGCTTTTCGTACATTCACAGTGCTGTACAACCATCACCACTATTTCATTCCAGAACATTTCCATCACTCCAAAAGGAAATTCTGTGCCCATTAAGCAGTCACTTTCTACTCCTCTGTCCCTGGCAATCAAATTCTGCTTTGTCTCTATGGACTTGCCTATTCTGGACATTTTATATTAATGGAATCATACAATAGGTGGCCTTTTGTGTCTGGCTTTGTTCATTTGGTATAATGTTTTCAAAGTTCATGGTGTCGTGGCACATTATCATTTTTATGGCTGAGTAATATTCCATGGCATAGATATGCCACATTTTGTTTATCCTTTCATCAGTTGATGAACATCTGGTTCTTTCCTCCTTTTGGCTATGGTGAATAGTGTTGCTGTGTACAAGTTGTTTGAACTCATGCTTTCATTCTTTTGGGTATATACCTAGGAGTGGAATTGCTGGGCATACATCAGTTCTACATTTAACTTTTTTTTTTAATGTTTATTTTTGACAGACAGAGAGAGAGAGAGAGAGAGAGAGAGAGAGAGCGCACAAGCAGGGGAGGGGCAGAGAGACAGGGGGACAGAGGATCTGAAGTGGGCTCTGTGCTGACAGCAGAGGGCTCGATGCGGGAGATCATGACCTGAGCCAAAGTCCAACACTTAACCAACTGAACCACCCAGGCACCCCTACGTTTGAACCTTCTGAGGAACTGCCAAACTGTTTTCCACAGTGGCTGCACCATTTTATAGTCCCACCAGCAATGTATGAGGGTTCCAATTTCTCCATATCCTCAGCAACACTTGCTATTTTCTGGGTTTTATTTTTATTTTTTTTGATAACAGCCATCCTAATTAGTATAAAGTTATCTCATTATTTTTAATTCACATTTGCCTAATGACTGATGATATTAAGCATCTTTTCATGTGCTTATTGGCTATTTATTTGCATATCTTCTTTGGAAAAATGTTTATTCAGGTCCTTTACCCCCTTTTATTATTTATTTATTTATTTTATTATTTTTTTAATATGAAATTTATTGTCAAATTGGTTCCCATACAACACCCAGTGCTGATCCCAACAGGTGCCCTCCTCAATGTCCATCACCCACTTCCCCCTCCCTCCCACCTCCAATCAACCCTCAGTTTATTCTCAGTTTTTAAGAGTCTCTTATGGTTTGCCTCCTTCCCTCTCTGTAACTTTTTTTCCCCTTCCCCTCCCCCATGGTCTTCTGTTAAGTTTCTCAGGATCCACATAAGAGTGAAAACATATGGTATCTGTCTTTCTCTGTATGACTTATGTCACTTAGCATAACACTCTCCAGTTCCCTCCACGTTGCTACAAAAGGCCATGTTTCATTCTTTCTCATTGCCAAGTAGTATTCCATTCCTTTACCCACTTTTAGGGTAGTCTGTCTTTTTGTTGTTGAGTTGTAAGAATTCTTTATATATTCTAAAGATGGGGTATTTGATATATGATGGGGTAAGGAGCTGTTTAAGGAGGAACCTGGAAGTGCATTGGACAAAGGAGAATCCCAGAGCCCTGGGCAGGGATCGCCTGCTGATATGAGGCGCTGATGGCCCTCAGGCCTCTCATACAGACACTGACAGAGAATGTACCAGAGAAGAGCTCTCTGAAGTCTTATAATAAGAAAGCAAATAAACTTAGAATGAGCCTTGCTGACCTATGATGTATCCTGAGTGGGAGCTAGGACCATCAGAAAGTCATAATGCAAGCACCTTTCCCAAGAAGGGCCAACCAATAACTGGGCGTCTCCATGGCCTCCTGTTCTATTAGGAAGAATATATCAAAAACATGATGAATGCAGAGTACTGTAATCCCAGATCTAATAAAACATGGCAAAAATAATCACAAATAACTTCTCTAAAATATACAACTGTTTGCAAACTGCTTTTGGGAGGTAATTGTCATTCTTATAATATTATTTTTAAATCTACTTTTACTGTGTTCACAAATACATTTGCGGTTTTTGCTTAGGACACAGGAAAGACTTTCACTAAAACTGTGACTAAGAATTTTAATTTACCTTCCTATACATTAAGAAAAATTACAAACTGCTTTGTCCTATAAGATGTTCTGATATCTATCTGATCTTAGGTTTTGTTTTTAAAATGAGCACTATACTCTAGTCGTACTTTTATTCAAGCTACAGATATGAACTAGAACTAGAAACTGGGATGGCAACGAGGCCAGAGCTGCTGAAAGTGAGAGTGCGCCTGCTAACACTCAATTCATGCGCTCTGCATTGTGTGAGATTTCAATGCAAGCTTCAAACAGGCTTGGCAGAGTTTCTTCCTATCCTGAGAACAACTGATTAAAATCCAGGGAAAAAAAACGCACATGCAATTTGGTTCCCACCCCACTCCCTCACTGCTTTTCTCCCTCCTCCATGAGACAGTAAGACAATCAAAGGTGAGTTTGGTACAGGCTCGCCCACAGAACATCTAAAGGAGTTGTTATGTTTGACAATGAGGCCGAGTGCTGGGGCTTCACGGGGCCCCTGGGGATATCAGTAGCATCAGCATGTGGTGTAGAATGGACAGCCAAAAGAAAAGAACTGTCACGACCATCTTACTAGAGCTTCCAGCCTGCCTCACATGCATGAATACTGCAAATGTAAACCACACAGTAACGGGAACAAGAAGAAAAAAATCAGGGGCACGTGGGTAGCTCAGTCAGTTAAACTTTTGACTTTAGCTCAGGTCATGATCTCGCGGTCAGAGTTCGAGCTCCGCCTCAGGCTCTGTGCTGACAGCTCAGAGCCTGGAGCCTGCTTTGGATTCTGTCTCTCCCTCTCTCTCTCTGCCCATCTCCCACTTGTGCTCACTCACCCTTCCTCCCTCCCTTCCTCCCTCCCTTTCTTTCTTTCTTTCTTTCTCTCTCTCTCTCTCTCTCAGAAATAATAAATGAATAAACTTAAAAAAAAAGAAGAAGAAAATCAAATGGAGAAACATAGATTATACAAAAGTGAAAAGCCATAACCCTTACCTGGGCCAAAGAGAAAATGTATAGCCCCCAGTGAGGCGACCATAGCACAAGAAAAGCTGTCAGGACACTCTTGAAGATGACCGACAGGCTCTCAGCAATCACCTGCAAATATGTAGTAAAGGGTGCACTTTACATTATTAAAAACTAAAGATGCACAGGAATGACAAATAGAAACCTGGGATAGTGGTTACCCCAGCAATGGGGGTGGGGCATGTGGTTAGACATAGCATGACAATGTTCTAGTTGGGCTGGGTGGTAAGTTCATAGATTTTCAGTATTATCATGCTTTAAGATTTACACATACAGCAGGGTGCCTGGGGGGCTCAGTTGATTAAGTGTCTGACTCTTGATTTCAGCTCAGGTCATGATCTCACGGTTTGTGAGTTCAAGCCCCGCATAGGGCTCTTTGCTTGGGATTCTCTCTCTCTCCCTCTCTGTGTCCCTCCCCAACTCACATTGTCCCTATTCTCTCAAAAATAAATAAACTTAAAAAAAAGATTTACACATACAGCATATATTCTTTTGTACATATTAAACAACAGATTTTAAAAGATGAAAAATTAATATTAGCACACAATTAAAAATAGAATCACTAGGAAAATCTGAAAAACCTTCACAGTCCTCTTAAATTCTTATCTAAGCTAGGGGCGCCTGGGTGGCTCAGTCGGTTAAGCGTCCGACTTCAGCTCAGGTCATGATCTCACGGTCTGTGAGTTCGAGCCCCGCATCGGGCTCTGTGCTAACAGCTCAGAGCCTGGAGCCTGCTGCGGATTCTGTGTCTCCCTCTCTCTCTGGTCCTCCCCCCGTTCATGCTCTGTCTCTCTCTGTCTCAAAAATAAATAAATGTTAAAAAAAAAAAAAAAAATTCTTATCTAAGCTAATAACTTCCCTATTAGCAAACCTGTTTTTGCATTAATAGTATAGCAGATGTAAACTTAAGCCCAGCCCATCTGCCAAATTTCAAGGGAATGAATTAAACTGATGTTACCTTTCTCCAAATTTCTTTTTAAATGCAAATCTGAAAAAAATCATCACTCCTAGAAAATCTTTTTAAGAAACCACTCTTTCCCTTCTTCGAATTTCCCACTAGAGCAGAAGGCATGCTGACCTTGAGCTTGACAAACATCTGTGCTTGTGCCAAGACCCAGAAGGGCTCTCCCAGAAGCTCCACCACAGCCGAAAGACCGAACAACACCACTCCACTTCCATAGTGGGGGACGGCATTAGGATCAGGCACTTCCAGCAACTGTAACCACACCCAGCCCAGGAGCAAGGACCAAAACATACCCAGGGGGACCCTAGAAAAAGAAAAGAAAAATGTTTTTTTAATATGCTAAAAATAAAAAATATATATATTAAAATAGTAACATTGAACAGAAAAGAAATAGAATTTTAAAAATAGCTACCACTTATTAAGGCACTTACTACATGCCAGGCACTCAGATCTACCCCTTTTACACAGACCCCTCACAATGATCCTGCTATTACCCCATTGAAATGATGGGGAAACTAAGGCTGACAAGCACTGGGGAATTTGGCCAAGGTCATGGACAATTAGCCAAGGGCAGAAGCAGGGCCCAATCCCCATCTAACTCGTAAGTATATGCTCCTATCCACAGTGTGACACTGACGAGATAAACACAACTCCTGGCAAGTATGTGCCTGTTGTTTGCACACAAATGACTAAAATATAGTATACAGTCAGTTCTTGCACCCAAATAAGCAACAGTCCAGTGCACAGTGTCCCCTAGCATGTGCACCACAGAGCACTTAAATATGACTGGGTAGCCAACAGTCATCCTCTAATAAAATGAATACCTACCAGCCTCGTGACAGTCATTTCCATGAGGCAAGAAGGAGTTACGGAAGGCAGCACTGAGAAAAAACCTCAAGTGCTAGCCCTCCCTGCAGGAATCTAACTGCAGAAAGGCCATTACAAGTTTGAGCTGATGTACTTGATCTTCAAGAATATTCTCAAGGGCTGAGAATTGAAATCAACATTACAAAATTGAAGAAAGATATAATGAAAGCCCTAAAAGGCTTTCAAAGAATGCTAAGTGGTTGTTAAAAGCTCAGAAAAGACCACAGGGAGGGGGAAAGATTAGGACTAAAGAAGACGGCACAGGCCCACTGGGGCCCAGAGTGGGCATCAGGAAGGGCAGAAACAACCTCCCAAGAGGGTAGAAACCTGGCCCTGAAGCCCCCACCCACAGCCTCCTCCTGGCTCCTGGCCATCCAGAGAGGAAACAGCCAAGATGTTGGATGCCTTCTCCTTCCTGTCCCATGCCCAGGCCCCAGAAACCCAGGCTGGAGACAATTCAGCTTTGGGCAAGTGTTGCTGTTTAACTTACAACACTTACGACGCTTGCTTTTGCACGTTCTCCTGCCAAAGCACAACTCACGTTAGCCACAAGAGGTTGAAGGTCTGGTTCCAGTCTCGCTGGGCACCCCCACTCAGACATGCTCTACGGAAGGCCTCTCTGGCCAGGAAGACGGTGGTCGAGTAAAGCAGTGTTAGCCTTTAAAGGAAAAGCAGAAATCAATAATGGGGGTGCCTGGGTGGCTCAGTAGGTTAACCTTCCGACTTCAGCTTGGGTTATGATTTCGTGGTTTGTGTGTTTGAGCCCTGAATTGGGCTCTGTGCTGACAGCTCAGAGCCTGGAGCCTGCTTAGGTTTCTCAGTCCCCCCGCCCCCCACTCACTCTGCCCCTCCCCCGCTCGCTCTTGCGCGCTCTCTCAAAAATAAACAAACATTAACAAAAAATAATCAATAGTGACTCTAATTATTTTTCATAGAAAGAATTTCTGAGATTTTGCCAGCGACAGAAAGAAAAAGTCTTGGTCATAAATCACTGGTGGTGATGTGAAGGGCAGTGAGTTTTTACAGGGTCCGCGTACTAGTCTGATCCATTTGAACAACAGAGTTAGGAACCAAATTAAGGACACCTGAGGATGTGCCTATAGAGCATTATATCCGGGATAGAAAGTGCCACAGTGGCCCCCAAAGCCTAAGGCCTCATGGCTGTAGGCAGAGGTATGGCTCTGACAATAGGAGAAAAGGACAAGATATGACCACACAGAGCAAGGGGACCTCTTGGTCACCCTGAGACTGGTGACCAATGAGAGCTCTTATGAGAGAAGCTGAGGCTCTGAGTGGCAGCAAAAGCTGGCCAAAAGCATCTCAGGACAGGCAATAGGCAATAGGCAATAGGCAATAGGCAATAGGCAATAGGCAATAGGCTGGTGGCCATTACAGAGGCCGCTGCAGCCCAGGTCAGCAAGGCTTGTCTGCCATCTTTCCCGGGTGGGCAATATTTAGGTGGACCCTCTTGCACCTGCATGAGTAAGAGCTGAGATTTTCCCTCATCAACAGGCCATGTGTGATGAAGTCAGAATGGAGACAGCCGTGGAGACAGACCTTAGCTGGGCTAAGGTCTCTCTGAGGATGTCCAAGGACCATGCTGCTATGCAGTGCTTCTGTCCAACATTGGGAAGGAGGAGACTGAACTGTATGTTAAGCAGAGGGCAGGCCAGATAAAGGTTGTCAAAGCAGAGACCTGAGAATCTGGGGAAGACCAGATGGCAAGAGGCCCAAACTGCTTTCAAATCTGAACACCTAAGAGATTTGGTCCTCTTCCTTCCTGCTTGCTTGCTTGCTTGATTTATTTTTAAGATTTTTTTTTAAGTTTATTTATTTTGAAAGAGAGAGAGAGAGAGAGAGAACCAGTGGGTGAGGGGCCGAGAAAGGGTGGGGGGGACAGAGAAAGTAGGCTCCGTGCTGACAGCAGTGAGTGAGCCTGATGTGGGGCTCGAACCCACGAACCATGAGGTCATGACCCAAGATGAAGTCAGATGCTCAACCAATAAGCCACCCAGGTGCCCCTAGGATTTTATTTTTAGTTTTTTAAAATTAGTTTTATTAAAAATAAAATTAAGGATTTTATTTTTAATATATATTTATATATTATATAAATATAAATATAAATATTTATATTTAACACCCAATATGGGACTTAAATTTACAACCCTGAGATCACAGAGTCACACACTTGACCCACTGAGCCAATCAGGTGCCCCCCTTCCCACTTTTAAAACAGTATTTCTCAAAATATGATCCCTGCTTCAAAATCACTTAAGGAACTTGTCAAAATCCTGATTTCTGGACCCCTTCTCAGCCCCACCTAGTGCAAAACTCCCCCAGATGATTCCTTTGCCATCAAAGTTTGAGAACCTTCTCTAAGCTCTGAAAACGGAGCCCAGAGCATACATTTGGTGGGTATTCGATGTAAAATGCTGTCTGGAACATATGGTCTTGTTTATGAGGACATGAAGATACACCTGAGAAGCTGAGCTAACCTGAGCATTCACATCACTTCATAGACTTTTGTGTCATTTGTGAATACAGAATATGCGTGGGTGCCCTTGAACAGAAAAGAGAGTAGAAGGAACAAATGGAGTCTAAAAGACAAAGCAAGCAGCTTTCTAAGAGCTGCCAAGGGACTCATGACAAGGATGCACACTGTCACCCTAACCACCATTTTCCAATTATAAAAGTCACCGAGGAGGGAAGGCAGGCTGCTCCAGCCTTGCAATTATGAAGCACATCCTCACCAGCCGCGGGATTCCTGCTTCCTGTGCTGTCAGCAGGACAAGAACACAGGATTATACCTGAGACAGGGTTTGCAGTGAATTACTCCCACTCCTTTCCTGGGTTCTAAGAGCAGACAAACCGGAACAGCTGGCAGAGAAATGTGCATTTGGAGGCTGCTAATGGAAAACACTCCATGGGTCCATTAAAAGTAGCATTGCCTGCTCATTCCCCCATCCCAGCGTGCTCTTCCTCAGCCCACTGCTAGAACACTCCACTTCCAGTAAAGGCCCCTGCTTCCAAAATCTGAGGGTGACACACAGGTGCCCTGACTGGGGACGTGAGCTGTGGGCAATGCCAGGGTACTCCCTTCTTACCTCACGTTCACTATGCCAACGATTTCCTTTGACAGGAAGCGAAGAATAAATGCATTCAAGACAAAGGTGATCAATCGAAACAACACCTACAGAGAAAGAAGAAAAATACATGAGAATAAATTATGTTGGGAATATTTTGTTGAAATGAAAACAATGTGGCTGCTCTTTCTAATAACACACTGATGTACAGCAGCTCTGCCATAGAGACCCTCCTGAAGACATACCACCTGTCTGTTTCTGCTGAAATTTCATTCCTGGAGGGGTCCCCTGGCACTTCTGTGCAATGGTAGAACAGCACACAAAGGCACTTGGAAATCTCTCTAATTTACTGATAAGAGGGAGGGCCTGACAAGTCAGTGAATTCCTTTGGGCTCAAAGTCAGGCGCTTCAGGAGACAGAGAATTCTAGTCAGTGCTTCACATTGGCCCTCCCTCCAGCTTGTTGAGAAATAGCACACACTTAGCAAGTGGGAGCCTGCAGGGAATGGCAGAATCTCCAGGAATCACAGGGTCTAATCTCTCTTCTCTGCCTAGCAATATCTGGGGATTCTGATAATGACATTCAATCTCTTTCCAGCTATTACCATTTGAAAGGGATATATCCCAAGACTTCAAACCTGTCAATTCAAACCTGAGCAAAGAATTCTTCCATGAGACAGAGAACAACAGGGTGCTAAGTGGGGATGCTAAAGGGGGATGCTGAGTGGGGTGCAAACCTCAGCCCCCGTCTGCATCCAGGAAGCATGACAGGTGTACTCCACAGTGTGCTCCAGAGCAAATGACAAATCTCTCATAGTTATCTGTGAACAGGTGCAATTTGAAAGACTCAATCAAAATATGCCAGTGGACCACAACAGTCTAAAAATCTCCAGGGAAAGGTATGACCAAAAAGGGAGAGTACAGTTTAACACTGTCCCTGAAGTGTCACAGAGCAGCAAGGTCTCCAAAGCCAAGATATCACAATATGGAGTCAAAGGCGGCCTTTTGAGAGTCTGATGAAAAGTTCTCCTTAGAAACATGCAGATACATACCTACTTACCAAATTTTTTACTCAAATTTAGACATTTGAAGCCAATTCATGGAGCCCTGAATGGAAAAACCACTCAGCTGAGAGTCTCAAATCACCATTTAGCTGTTAAGCCCTTCGTCTCCTAACTCTTATAAGCTTCAATTTCCTCCTGTCAAATGAGGTTACCTATCTTACAGGGTTGGTAACAACCATCAAATAAGACCTTAGAGGTGAAAGCATTTTTGACAATGAAAGTGAAAGGCATGGGGGCCGCTGGGTGGCTCAGTCAGTTAAGCCTCTCTTGATTTTGGCTCAGGTCATGATCTCACAGTTCATGGGGTTGAGCACTGCCTGGGGCTCCCCGCTGACAGTGTGGAGCCTGCTTGGGATTCTGTCTGTCCTTCTCTCCTCACCCCTTGCCCACTCATGAGCTCTCTCCCTTACAAAATAAATAAATTTAAAAAAAAGATGAAAGGAATTAACACTTTCACTATGGCCAGCTCAAATTCTTTCAGGATACAATGTAATTGCAAAGCTACCTCAAGTGTCTGCATTGTAATTTGAGAATACATCCAAGACCAGATTAAAACACTTAGGAAGCCTAGATTATGGCTGTTTTTAAAAAAATGACGTACATACAGTTAGTGTCAAATTTAATGTCAAAGTTACCATGGTCTAAACCTAACTGGTTTGAAGAAAGGGCCAAGTTAATGAAGCTCTAATGTTGTTCATGCGACCCAGTATTTGCTCCATGTAAGTGGCCCTTGGCAACACAGTCTTCATTTAACTTTGTAACGGACTTTACAGTTTTAAAAAAGCTTTCACATCTGTTATTTGACCCTTAAAAGCAATTGGATAAATGCACAGGAAGCAAGTTAAGACTCAGAGCAAAGTGATTTGCCCAATGTCACATAATAATCATATGACCCAGCTTGACTTTATGGTAGGCCACCTGACTCCCAGTCCATTGTGTTTTCTGCTAAGACTGGTTTTCCTTCCTTCCTTCCTTCTTTCTTTTTTAATGTTTATTGATTTTGAGAGAAAGTCTGTATGCGCATGAGCAGGGAAGGGGCAGAGAGCGAGAATCCCAAGCAGGCTTCATGCTGTCAGCACAAAGCCCGACACGGGGCTCGACCTCACAACCTCGAGGTCACGATCTGAGTCACTATCAAGAGTTGGACACTTAACTGACTGAGCAACCAAGGCGCCCCAAGACTTGTTTTCTTTTTATGAAGCCAATCTGGGCCGTAAGGTATCATCAAAGCCTGAACAATCAGCACTGTGGATAAAGCAATGAACTCAGTTTTTTATGTCGTGGATAGAAGAAAAAACTTGGTACCTTCAAGGTTTAGTTAATTTAGGGTTAGGTGAATGTTTATTAAGCACATGACTTGTGCAAGGAACTCTTCTACATGCTTTATGTAAATTGTTTCATTCCATTCCTATAATGACCATTTAAGAAAATCCTTATTACTATAATAAAAATACCTAACATTCACTAAGTACTTATAATGCGCCAGGCACTTAACAGGCATGTCATCTAATCTTGCTAATGACCCCATGAGGTTGCACTAATGTTCTCATTTAAGATGAGGAAACTGATATTCAAAGTAAAGCGATTTTCACAAGAGCAGGGAACTACCAAGTGACAAGGACCAAACCTGAGCTCACATGTGCCTGGTTCTCTCTCTTAACATCCAAGTGAAATGCTGCCTCTAAAATATAGGGGAAGGGTGGATTCAGGACTCTTCTGAATAAGGGCTGAACTGAGCCACTTAGAATGACTAACTCCTAGTGTTAAAAGAATCTTTAGACACCATTTGGACCAACTGGTATGTACCTTAACTGACAGATGATGAAAATTAGGGCCAGGAAGGGGAAGTGACTTATCTAAGGTCACATAGCCAGAAGGAAAATGCAGCTAACATTTACTAAGTGCCCACCAAGAGCCAGGTACAGCATTAAATACAATTATCTGAATGACTTCAGTCAAGCCTCATAGAAACTTTATGAGCTAGGTACTATTATTACCCCAATTTTCCCGATGAGGAGCTGAGGCTTAGCAAGAGAAATCCTTTGTCTTGGTTCATGCAGAAAGCACGTAGTAGAACCAGGTTTCCTATCTAGGGCTGCCTAAGCCCAGGTATCTTTTTCTTAGCTATGCCATACTGTCTCTATGAACTCAGTCAGAGTCAGAGAGCTTGAAGAAGATGTTTGAGGGTCAGCGGTGGGGGAAGGAGAGAGTGAACTCCTTGCCTTAAAAATATCCAATTCTAGAGCACCAAAGGCGCCCCTGCCACCTGACCTAACCCTGTCCTACTACCATATGGGAAATATAACGCTCAGAAGGAAAACGACTTGTTTGTAGTCTCCCAACCAGGCCTCTGAACTCCTGCCCAGGTGCCGGTTCTCCGCCGCCACCGTCTCCTGTTGAACCCTCAGTAGTGGGGGTCCACGACGGGACTGGGTGTGCCCCGAAGCGCGCTCTCAAGGGCCCCAGGGCCGCCTCCCCGCGCCTCCGGACTGCGGGTTGGTCTGCGGCCGGCCGGGCAGAATACCTGCAGGAGCAGACCGGAGGAGGCCAGCCGGGCCGCCTGGCCCAGCACCTCTCGGCTGCCCATCTCCTCGGCGCCCCGCCTCGGTCACCAGGAAACGCCGCCGCCGCCAGCCGGCCTAGTCGCGGGGAGATAGCGTCATGGGGCGGCTCGCTCTCTGATTGGTGATTTGGGGGCGGCGGGGACGAAGCAAGAAACGTTCTGGCCCTTTAAGTGAGCGGCTTGAGTGACGTCAGTGTTCCTGCGCCGCATCTCTTTTCCCTTTTGTGTGAGCTTAGGCGTTTTCTGTGCCTATCCCTCCCCGTCCCAAATAAGTTAGGAGAAGCTGTTAAAGTAGCCCAAAGCCTCTTCCCTGAGGCTCTCAGCCTGCTAACCAAGAAACACTGATTTCTCCGGCCTTGTTAATAAGATTCTTCCCTTTTGGCCTTGATTACAAAGTTGCGCCACAGCCCCCTAAATGAGGCAGGGCAGGAATTGTCCCTGTTTTACAAAGAAAGGACTGAGGACCAGAAGTTAAGTGCAGCATTTTTTCACGTGTGTGCTCTTGTGTAATCCTTCCTAAACTTGTGAGAATTGGGTCCTGTTGTCAGAGGAGTAAGGGGAGACAGTGGAGATGTAAGACGACTTGTTCAAGACTGCACAACTTTTGCCTCAGTGGAGCGGACCCTGGGCTCCTGATCCTAAACTTGCAGCGTTTGCTCGCACGTTCCAGCTGTGAGGACAGAGCAGAGGAATGGCTGGGAATTGCTTTGTAAAACGTAAAGCACCCAACACACAGCATCAGCTGCTCTGTCCTTGTTCTTATTATCTACTATGCATCCCTAGGGAGGGCACTTTCCCAGTCTCTTTTAGGCTTTCCGTGATTTGACCCCAGCCTACCTTCTGAACCACCTTTCAGACCATCACCGCCATTCCCCAGCATTCTCCAGGCCTAGCCATCGGAGCCCTTACCATTCCTCAAACAGGCCCTCTCTCATTGGCCTTTATTCCTGTTGCCCTCTGCCCAAGGCACCTTCTCTGATGGCATTCCCCCTGCAACCACTCTCCAAGACCCCATTGTCCAGGATTTCCCGAGTAATACAGTCAGCACCTGCTATGGACTGGATGTTGTTGCCCTCCCCAAATTCATCTGTTTAAGCCCTAATTCCCAACGTGATGGTATTTGGAGGTGGGGTGTTTGGGAGGTAATTAGGTCATGAGTGGGGTACCCTCATGAATAGGGTTAGTGCCCTTTTAAGAAGAGACGAGAGAGAGGAATAGGAATGCTGTCTCTCTGCCATGTGAGGATACAGCAAGAAGGCAGCCATCTACAAACCAGCCAGCACTTTATCCTGGACTTTCCAGCCTCCAGAACTGCAATAAATAAATTCCTGTTGTTTAAGCCACCTAGTCCATGGTATTTTGTGATAGCAGTCTAAGCAGACTACGACAGCACCTGGAAAGCACTTTGTGAACTTTATAGCTTCTGGCGCAGTCTGCTTTGCAGTGAAGAGGCTAGAATGTGTGTCTCTGTCTAAACAGCCCATGAGCTGAATTCAAGAAGGCAAGAGTGAAGCCCACCTGACTTTGCCTCCTGCAGCAGTGCTGGAGAAGGCTCCTAGGAGTTCCATAAATGCCTCCTGCCCTGTTATAGCTGCTATTGCTGCTGGAAGCAGACTATGGGACTCAAGGCCTATGCCTTCTCCTCCACCACTCCATCTTGCCAGGTTCATCAAGCTCTGTCTTATGGTAGAGGTTCAGAATGTATTTGACTATGAGACAGACCTAGCCCTGAATCTTCATTCTGCTACTCACTAACCTGGTGACTTCAGTATGCTCACCAATTTTTTTAAATTTCTAATGTTTATTTACTTTTGAGAGAAAGACAGAGAGACACAGAGAGAGACAGACAGAGAATGAGCAGGGGAGGGGCAGAGAGAGGGAGACACAGAATCCAAAGCAGGCTCCAGGCTCTGAGCTGTCAGCACAGAGACTGACACGGGGCTTGAACTCATGAACCGTGAGGTCATGACCTGAGCTAAAGTCAGACCCTTAACCAACTGAGCCACCCAGGTGCCCCAGTATGCTCACCTATTAAATAAGAGAGATTATCTATCCATCTGTTCTGCGAAGGTAATCACAAAACAGACAAAAGTCTAGCCCTTAAGGAACTTAAATTCTATTGGAAGGGATACCAAAAAATTCCTAATAATAAAATTTCAGGGTGCCTGAGTGGCTTAGTTGTTCAAGCGTCTGACTCTTGATTTCGGCTCAGGTCATGATCTCAAGGTTTGTGAGTTTGGGCCCTACATGGGGCTCAGTGCAGAGCCTGCTTGGGATTCTCTCCTCTCTCTATGTTGCTCCCCTGCTTGCAGTCTCTTTCTCTCAAAATAGACATTTAAAAACATAAATAAAAATAAAATTTCACATAGTGATAAGTGTTATGAAAAAAATGAAATAAATAAGGTAATAGAGGTTTTTGGAGGGGGAGAGAGGATGCTGTTCTGGAAGGCAGAGTAAATCAACACATGGGAGAGGAGTGTACCTAGAGAGGAGGGAAAAAAATGCTAGGAGGCTGGGGTATTTGGCCCAATGGCTGAGATGCCCAAGGGCTTGACCTGGGCAGGCTGTCCACCGCCATGGACCTTGGGCTGGCAGGCAAGGTAGGCTCCTGCTCCCTTTATCCCCAGCCAAGCAGCCACCTCCTCCATAGCTCATCCCTGAAGCAGAACCAACCAAGAGCTCTTCATGTCCACATACTCCTAACCCTGGGCAACCTGCTGGGCTGGTCTAGGAGGGACAAGGAGGTCATTTTGCTGGGGGCAAAGAAGCCAAAAGGGAAATGCTCCAAGTGAAGTCCGGAGGGCAAACCTCCGTATCCGGAGTCCAGGATACGGACCCCAAGGGATCCTGGGCATGGAGTTGGAGGCCTTTTCTCTCATTCTGGAAGTCAGGACTTAGTGAGGAGAGACTGAGCACACACTTTGTGCCCAGAGCCATACTGGGTGCTGGGGTGGGTGGGGGAAAGGACTGTGCTCAGTGTCAATGAGCACTGACCACTGGCTCCATGTCAGGCACTCACGTATGCACTGTACATGCGTGTTTCAACTCCTTTATCCCCTCAACAACTCATGGGGTGGGTATTACAATGGAGGACAATGGAGCACAGAGACGTTAGTGACTCACCCGAGGTCATTCAGCTAGGGAGCAGTCAAGCTGCTATTTGAACCCAGATGCTTTCTGACTCTGAATGCTTGAAGATGTTCCTGCCCTGAAAAACTTCTGGTCTCAGGGGCACCCGGGTGGCTCAGTCGGTTGAGCATCTGACTTCAGCTCAGGCCATGATCTCATGGTTTGTGAGTTCGGGCCCTGCGTTGGGCTGTGCACTGACAGCTCAGAGCCTGGAGCCTGCTTCAGAAACTCTGCTTCGGGTTCTGTGTCTTCCTCTTTCTCTCTGCCCCTCCCCCACTTGTGCTTTCTCTCTCTCAAAAATAAATGAATAAACTTGAAAAAAAAAAAAAGCTGCAAGTCCCAAAGGAGACGTAAGAGTCTGCATATCTAAACCACAGGGAACTTATGTGGCATTGAGGGGATGGACTCTGGGAGGGCTGCAGTGGTTGAGCGGCAGTGGGCTTGGAGGCTTCCCTCACCTCCATGCTGAGCCTCTCCAAAGGACTTTCCTCTCCTAACAGCATTGGCACCAACAGGGCATGGCATACCCCACGGTTTTTGTGTGGAGGGCTAAGCTCACGGATGGTGAACGGCTATCTGCTGGCTGTTGACTGTTTTATCCAGCCTGTGAACTAAAAATCGTTTTTACACGTTCAAACTGTTGGGGGGAAAATCAAAAGAAGAATATTTTATGACACATGAAAATGATATAAAATTCAAATTCCAGTGTCCGCAAATAAAGTGTTACTGGAACGTAGCCACATCTACCCATTTGTCTGCATACTATCTACAGCTACTGTCTTGCTACAAGAGCAGACGAGTGTGACCTGAAAAGCTGAAAATATTTGCTATTTTACAGAAAAAGTTTGCCAATCCTGGTGATCACCGTCAAGCCTCAGTGCCTGACACACATTAGACATTTTGCTATTGAATGAGTGAATGCATGGATAAATGAATGATGAAACTCTAGGAAAAGCAGGAAGACAAGAAGGGTTCTTTCTCAGGGGTCACCTGGTTTGAGGAACCAGTGAGGACACCAGACTATAATCAGTGGTCACTGAAGGATCTGTTTCCCCAGGCTTTCCCCCCTCCGTCCTGCCCTCTGTGCCAGGTGGCCTCCCTGCCAAGGAAAGCTGACCCAAACAGGCTATTTTATTACAAAGCTAGAGGGAGTGCCAGGGTTGACGCCAAGCCAGCTAGGCTCCCCAGGCAGCAGGCAGGGAGGGGGGCTGCCAGGTGGTGGCGAGGCAGGGGGGAAGCTAGGGCAAGTGGTGCCCCTGGCCTCTGCAGAGTGGAGACAGAGCTGGGCACGGTCCCATACACCAGCCGCTAGGTGGCAGGTGTCTTGGGTGAGGACCCTGCTCTACCAAGGTTTCTTGCTTGCCTGGAGGACCTCCTCCAGGGCCCCTCCCCACAGGAAAACCTCAAGGCTCTGCCCCTCATTCAGAAGTCCCAGACATGAGAACGTGGCTGTGCGACTAATAGTCCATATTTGTTGACCCCATGCTGGCACTGTGCCGGGCACTTCGCTTTCATGATCTCATTTTACTCCCACAGCAGCCCCACGAGGTAGGCACCATTATTATCCCCATTTTACAGACCAGGAAACTGAGGCTCAGTGAAATTAAGGGACTTGCCGAAGGGCTAGTAAATAGTGGTACTGGAATTTGACCCTGGCAGTATGGTTCTCAGACTCCAAACCAGGACTAAACTAGAGTGTTTATTGATAATGCTGATTCCTCAGCATTTCCGATTCAAGAAGGCTGGAGTGGGCATGGGAATATATGCATTAACCAGCACCCTAGATGGTTCTGATACAGTGCACCAGGCTCCGAGAAGCACTGCTTAAGGGCAGTTCTTCAGGCACCCTGGAAAATCTCCTTCGATGAGCTGAGAGAGTCTGTCTGCTTAAAGCAGGCAAAGTAAGTCCTGAGATCTGCCCCCAGGCTTGTCCAGGCTGCAGGGGTTTGCTGTCAGGATTCAGCTCTGGGTCAGTGGGCAGGGCAGCAGGGGCTGGAGGCAGTGCCTAGGTGAGGGTCTTGGAGAAATTCCAGGCCGGAAAGGGTGTACAGTGCAGCACTGGGGGGCCCAGGGTTTGCCCATGGGTTGAGGGTGAGCAGCCCCAGGCCCCTGGTTTTGCTGGCTCCTCTGGTCATTGACTTGTGCAGAGATAAGAGGGTAACCTGCCATGCTCAGTGTGGTTCACTTCAAAACAGCCTCTATTTAAGAGTCACCTCCTCCCCTGTGCTGTTCGTTGGGAGGGGGCATGAGGGTGAATGAGCCATAACCACTGTCCTCTCAGAACCCCAGTGTCCCTCTCCAGGAAAACACAAGAGTGATACCAGGCCCACTGAGGTGGAAAAAACGGGCCGGGAGAATTCAGGGGGAGGGGTCAGATCTTTCTGGCTGGGGCATCAGGGAAGCTTTCTGGCCGGGGCTGTTTTTGAGCTGTGCCTGAAAGGGCAAGAGGGCTTGGTCAAACAGAGGGTTGTGCTGAGCCCAGAGAGCAGTAGCAGTGAGGGCTCATAGGAGGCAACTGGCACAGCCCGTTGGAGAATTTAGGAATAGACTCTGACCGCCCTGGAGTGCAGACTTCTATTACTGGTCTGGGGCCTAGTGCTGGACTGAGGGCTCTGTGAAGAACAAGTTCAAGGGTGTGGACACATATGTGTGAAAGAATACAAGTTCAGGTACATGTGTCCATATGCATGCGGGGAAGGCGAGTGTGCACGTGCATGGGTGAGCAGGTGATTTGCCAGGGTCTGCCTTCAGATATGAGTCTGTGTAAGGACGCATGTAGACATGCACGTGATGGCTACATGCTTGCGAGTTCACATGTGCATATGGATATGGTCACGTGCAGTGCAGGCACCGTGTGAGGATCTGAAGGTGTGGATGCATGCAGGTAGACAAATATGCGTGCTGCTCTGGGAGTCAGCCTTCAGGCTGATTCTGGGTCCTTAGACCCTGTGAGTGTAGTAATGGTTAATGTTGTAGAGTCAGGCCCCCACTTGCCATGCGTCACTTTAATTCATCCTCTCATCAATCTTATGAGGTGGGCTTACAATAGTTATATAATAATCTCAGTTGTTATTATCCCCATTTTACAGAGGAAGAAGCGGAGGCTCAGGAGAGTAAAGTGATTTGCTTAGGGTTAATCAGCCACCAGGTAGCAGAGCCAAGGCTAAGCCCAGGCTGTGGGACCCCAGAGGCCCACCCCTTACCATTTCCTCCAAGCAGCTGCTAAGCAATTCCTGAAGTTCCTGGGGAGGAGATGCCCTGGCGTTTAGCTGGCCTGGATGTGGCGCAGACACCCAGAGCTACTCATGGGCTAAATAGGAAGGCGCTGTCCCTGGGGCCTGGCTCTTGGGACCCATGCCTACACGTGTACAAAGGTCACACAGAGGTGAAATGGAGCAGCCCTTGTTTATCCAAAACCCCAAAGAATTTGGGCTGGAGCCAGCGAGAGGCCCCTAGCCTGAGCAATGCTGTGTGTCCTGCTCTTTAGAACAGCAGCCCAGCATAGAGAGTTGTCCCAGACTCCACTGTGCTAGTTTCTTGAAGGCCTGAAGGCCTGCTGTGAAGCACCTGCCCCTGAACAAGGCCAGGATCCCGGACTGAGGACCAGTGGTGGAGCTGGGAAGCAGGGCAGGCCCTCCCTGGGCCCCACCAGCCCGTTAGCTGCTGCAGCACCAAGCACCAACTTGCATTCCTGTCTTTCTTCCTGCAGTCGGCCTGCGTTACAAAACAAAACAAACAGAAACACACAAAAGGATCTCTCCAAATCATTGTCCCTACCATTTGGAGGTGGGCTGATCTGAGGTCAAATGCCTTTGGGGCAACTCATCTCACTTCTCTGAGCCTCCCTTCCTCATCTGTATAATGCGGGTAATAATAGCCCCTGCCCCGTGGGTTACAGTGAGAACTGAATGAGGTCATGCATGGAGAGGCCGCCACACCGCCAGGCACATGGAATGAGCATGCCTCATCAACAGGAGCCATCAGTGACATTTTCACCGGATTTGCTATGACGGGGCTGACATCATTTCTCCCTGTGACCTTGACAAAGCATTGAATCTTTCTGGACCTCCATCCCCCACCCCCATAGAGATTTTTTTTACTTTTTTTTTTTTTTTGGTTAGCCTTATTTAAACATTTTTAAATATAATTTATTTTCATAATTCTGTGACAGAAAATTCACCCTTTCTAAAATGTACAATCTAGCGGGTGTTAGTGTATTCACACAGTTGTACAACTGTTGCCTCTGATCTCATCCAGAGCATTTCCATCACTCCAAAAAGGAACCCCAGACTCACTAGCAGACATTCCCCTTCACCACTTCTTCACAGCTCCTGCATGCCAAGAATCTACTTTGTATCACTTTGGATTTGCCTACTCTGGATAATTCATATAAATGGAATCATACAGAATGCGGTCTTTTACATCTGGATTCTTTCACTTAACATAATGTTTGTGAGAATCATCCGTGTTGTGCAATGTGTCAGGACATCCTTCCTTTTTATTGGTTGAATAATAAATACTCCATTGTATGGGTAGACCACATTTTGTTTATCTGCTCAACTGCTGATGGGCTTTTGCGTTGTTTTCACTTTCTGGCTATCATGGATACTGCTGCTTTGAACATTTATATAAAGATTTTTGTGTGGATACCTGTTTTCAATTCTCGGGTGGGTACATAGGTGTGGGGTTGTGCCAACCCTATGTTAACCTGTTTGGCACAGTGGCTTGCGCTATTTTACATCCCCATCAGTAGCATGGGAGGGCTCCGATTTCTCCACACCCTCACCATTGCTTACTGTTGTCCATGTTCTGATCATAGGCATGCTAGTGGGTGTCAGGTGGTAACTTGTTGTTTTGATTTGCATTTCCCTAATGACTAATGATGTTGAGCATCTTTTCATGTGCTTGTTGACCATTTGCGTGTCTTTTTTTTTTTTTTTTTGAGACGTGTCTGTTCAAATCCTTTGCCAATTTTAAAGTTCTTTTTATTTTAGCCAGTGGTTACTGAGCACCTGCTCTGTGCTGACATAACTTAGGGACTCCGCTTGGGGCATGAAAGCTTGCCCTGCTCTGCCTCCCAGGAGTATCGCATTGGAGCATGTGTGTGAAGGAAGGGACACCGCTCCAAAAAGGGGAGGAGGCACAGACTTGACAAGGGCTTCGGGTTTCAGAGGTTCTGTTTGTGCAATGCACCCTCCCAGGGCCTCCCCTGCCCATTGGCTGCCCTGCCACACCTGACACCGGTGTGATCAGTACCATGCAGCCAGAAGCTGACCGGAGTGGCAGGTACCCCCTGAGTATGCTCCCTTAGGGATTCTTGATTTAAACCTACTACTACCCAGCCATGGCCAGCCACATAGCTCCTGGTCATCTCCAGGCAGCTCTGCAGGGTAGGTGCTGGCGACAGCGGGGCTGCTGAGGCCTGAGCCATAAGAAGACAGAAGGACCCTGCTCTGTCCCCAATGCTGTGTGCCTTATGCATGTTTCTTGGCCTCCCCGAGCCTCAGTTTTCTTATCTGTGAAACAGGAGGATACTAGCACAATCTCTCAAGGTGGTTATAAAGCTGAAATGAAATGATGCATGTAAAGGCCTTTACACAGGTTGGGGCAGAGGAAATGTTCACTAAATATAACTCATATTCTTTATTTTGTCATCTGAAAACTGTGAGGGACAAGACGATCTCTAAAGGCTTGACTCCCTTAGAGAAAAGAGAGGTTGGTAAGGAGTTAGGGACACCCCCAGGTCAGATGGAAAAAGCAAAGAGGGGTGCCAAGTTACCCCAGCCACAGTTGCCTCTCTGGGAAGCAGGTGCCCTGAGTTCAGAGTTACCCAAAAGGGATTTCAGAGTTGGGGCCCCAGCTTGGGCAGAAACACCACCCCAGGAAGCCCTCCGGCCTCTGTGGCTCTCTGGTCTCCATCCTGGCTTTGCCTCAGCCCTCCTGGCCCACATCATGGCAGCTGAGCCTTCTCACTAATCTGCTGAGCTCATGGCCAAGGGGAAATATGTTTCCAGATAGGGTGAAAATAGATCTTTCTCCAAATATGCGCATCATGACTAAGAAAAATAAATGGAACCAAGAGGGAAAAGAGAGGGGGGAGAAGCCACCAGACGAGGCCAGGCCCATGCAATTCTAGAAGGACAAGCTGCCAGATAGGTGGGGGTTGGGCTTGTGCAACAGTATGTGATTGTGTATGAGTGTGTGCATGTGTATGTGGCTGAATGAGTTTGTACTTGACTGTGTGAGTAAGCATGTGTGACAGTAAATGTGAGTGTGTGTGTGTGTGTGCAGGTGTGAGAGGGTATATGTAAATGTGTGAGGAAGCATCTGTATGTGTGTGTGTGAGTGTGAACATGTCTGAGTAAGCATGCACAGAGTACATATGTGGGTGAATGTTCACCTGTGTTGTGTCGTGTACATGTGTGAACAGGTATACGTAAGTATGCATATGCAGGTGTAAGAGTTGTGCATACAGATTGTGTGAGTGCCTGTGTGAGTGCATGAGCTTGTGCGTGTGTGTGAATAATGTGTGCGTGCATGTGCTCCTGTGTGTGGGTGCCTCAAGTCACGCGCTGTGGAAAGCAGCCCCGAGGAAAGGGAGAATTCTTTGGGCTTAGTCACCCAGAGCTCAGACATAGCCAATCCAAGAACGTATTTCAATATAGACCTGGTTGCATTTGTCATAGGGACTTCCTGTTACCCAGTGGCAGAGGAGGCTTCCTTGAGTTGCAGCTTGGCAGACACCCCTTGGAGGCATAAAATGTTGGAACCCGAAAAGATCTCTGAGCTCCTTTTACCAAAGACTTCATGGTACACGTGGGGTGGCTATGGCCCAAGGGCACACAGCTGGGGCAGAGCTAGGCTGGGAACTCAGGCCTTCTCGTCTCTGTCCAGTGTTCTTCTTGTACCTCCTACAAGATTCACCTTTTGCCTCCCTGTCATCGCTCATCCGTGCGTTCAGCAAATGTTTACCAAGTACCTATTAAGTGCTACACACCAAACTGGGAGCTAAGATACAGACAAGGACCCTGCCTCAAGGAGCATTCCTCCCAGTGTGGAGAGGTAGACCACAAACCAGTAGGCAAGTTGATAAGATAATTCCAGATCTCTGTAAGTGCCTTGAAGTCAGGAAGGCAGGGTGGTACGATACGAGGCCTACTTCAGTGGGGTGGTCAGGGAGGGCCTCTGCAGAGTGACATTAGTGCTGAGACCAGGGCAGGGAGCCAGCTACTCACAGCAGAGTCTTAAGTGACCTCGGCCTCACAGAGGTGGGTAAAACTGTCAGAAGTGCCTCGGCTACTCCCCTAGCCCAAGTCTGATGGGAAGTGATGGGGACCAGAGGAATGCTCCCTCAGACAAGGCCAAAGCTGAGAAGCCAGTGGGCCTTGGGACCCAGGAAATACCACCGGAGCCATAGAGGACAGTCACCGTCTATTCATGCCCCAAAGCTCTTGTCCAGCCATCGTGAAAATAATAGTAACCACGGATGTTCAATAACAGCTACTATCAATATTAGTTAAAAGCACTTAGCATGTGCCAGGCACATACTGGGAATTTCAGGTGCATTATTGCATTTCACTTCCTCAGCATACCTTAGGAAATAGACATTGGTGACACCCTCATTTTACAGAAGAAAGTGAGGCCCCATCGAAGTAACTTGCACAAGGTCATACCACCAGGAAGGGGTAGAGCCACCATTTGCACCCAGGAGTTTTGTGATCCCCGAGGCCAGAGCCGCTGAGCACACACCTCAGCCCCTCCTGCCTGCCTGACCTTCACCTTGCATGGACCCTCCTCACTTCCCTGACCCCCTAGAATCACCCTGGCTGCCTCGGAGCTCCTTCTGACTCAGGCCTCGTGGCCTGCCATGTAGCCATGAGTTATGCCAACATCAGCTTCACTTCTACTCTGTGCCTGGAGCATTGGGACTTTTACATATGTGATTGCAGTCTTCACAAGAACTCTTCAAGGTCAGGATTATGTATCTCATCTTACAGCTGAGGAGATAAAGGGATGGCTCACAGGCAACTGTAGTCGGGGCGGGGGTGGGAGGGTAACCTGACCCCAGAGCCTGATAGCCCCCATGCCTTCCCACAGGGTGCTGGCGAGGAGTTCAGCCTGCTTTGCTTCGTTTAAGCCTCAAAATCAGCCTCCCACCGCCTGCCTTGACCTATACAAGGTTCAAATCCATGCCTCAGCCATGCATTGAATGACAGAAAGTCCCTGACCTTTGCAGTTACTCTTTTTTTTTTTTTCAACGTTTTTTATTTATTTTTGGGACAGAGAGAGACAGAGCATGAACGGGGGAGGGGCAGAGAGAGAGGGAGACACAGAATCGGAAACAGGCTCCAGGCTCCGAGCCATCAGCCCAGAGCCTGACGCGGGGCTCGAACTCACGGATCGCGAGATCGTGACCTGGCTGAAGTCGGACGCTTAACCGACTGCGCCACCCAGGCGCCCCTGCAGTTACTCTTAAACACTCGAAGCCCCTTATGCTGAAATGGCAAATGCCAAGTGCTCTCAACGTCTGTACCTCAGGGCTATGCGGGAATAAATGTAAAGTAGCACAGCCTCATCTTAGTGTTGGGACCTTGGGCAAGTGACCCTTTGAAGTTTCTATTTCCCCATCTGTAAAATGGGCTTATATCATAATACCTACCTCACAGGTTTGGAGTCAGGTAAAACCAAGGTGACATAAAGATGCCTGGCTCACAGTAGGTGTTCAGTAAAGATTTGTGGGTCCACTGGCTGATGGAGCATTGGCCTCAAGACCCTGAGGGGCTGTTGCTATTTGTAGTTTAGATGGTGGGATGGAGATTTCAACTTTCTGGGTTTCCAGGGCCTTGCTCATCAGAAGGCCTCACTCTTCAGCTCTCTCCCCAGGTCCCTAGTGTAAAGGCCCAGCAGGCCCCCTCTGGACACTGTAGGAGTGATGCACAGGCCGCAGCCTCTCCAGTCCCAGACAAGCTGGGCAGATGAAGCAGCAGTTTTCCAGAAGACTGTGTGCCCTAGAGCTGCAGCCAAGGGACGGAAGTATGTGCAAAATGGGGAAGTTGCTGCTGCAAACACCCCGGTTGAGAAACACGATGGGGAAAATCCAACAGGCTGCTGAGCTCTGGGGAGGGGATCTCCAGGGCTAGCACATGCACACCACCACCTCATCCTTTGTCCCTTTACCCTGGGGTTAGTGGTGGCTGCCTGCTGATGCTTCTCTCTGGGCTGCCTTTCCAGTCCCTGTATAACGTCTCCACTTTTCCACGACTTGCGCAATGGATTCCCTACATTTAATTCCGTCTATTTGAAATACCTAGACTGGCTTCTCTTTTGCTGCCAGACCCTAGAAGTCCAGAGAGGTGAGGCTACTTGCCCAGCATGAAGGGGCTTGCCTGTGGCAGCCCACTCTCTGCTTCCTCAGCCTCCTCTCCTTTCCTCACCCACCTCTGTGCCAGCTTTTCTGCTTTATGGATCTGCCTGGGAATACATTGAACTTAAGGAACCAATCAATTGATTCTCACTAAAGTATTACTGATTGATATGCATGTCATCCAGAAGAAGCTAAAACCTCATTGGGTCTGTCCAGGGGGTCTGAGTCCATGAAGGAGATGTAGCCACAAGCTGGAGACATTGCCTAAGGGGTCTCTCTTCCTGTCTCTGTCCATTTTCCCCCACAGGACCCCCACAGGCTAAACCAAGCCACACAGACGTTTGGGGAGTGCAGCCTGAAGAGATTGGGCCCCTTCCATGGACAAAGATCAGAGCTGGGAAAGGCAAACAGGTCCAGGATGTGCACATTCCTCTTTTGTGCACTGTCACAGGGGGTCAGAAAATGATGGTCCCTGAGGACCTTTGCTCTCTGAAAGTCCACAGATCTGTGACTCTTAGAGCAAGGGCATGACATCCCTGGGTTCTGGTCCCAGTTCTGATTCTATGTGGCCTTTTGATCCTTTCTCTCTTTGACCTTAGCATGCCCATCTGCTCAATGGGGAGGTTGGTCAGACAGGTCCAGGAGGGCCCTGGAAGAAGACCCTGGTCCACATCCACAACCAGGCCACGATTCTCCAGGAGCCTCCCTCAGGAATCTGCTGACCTCACCATCCCTTCTCACCTAATGTCCTATTCATCCTGCTGTCCCAGGCTGGAGCCCACCTGGTCCTATGCCCACTTTTCCCTGTAGTCCTAGCTGCATAAGCCTGAGAGCCCATTAGCCCCAGTCTAGACCTCCCACCCACAGGGCCAGGAGTGATTCCAGCCATCAGGGCTCTGCCTTCTGCCTGGCTGAGGGGTTACTTCCCCTTAGAGGAATAGGGGGCACCACTTGGCCTAGACAGAGGTCCTCTTGAGTCCCCTACCCCACTGCCCTCCCACTGTCTGGGGCTCTTCCTTTCTTCCTTTCCAGAAATGAACTGGAAACTGGGCCACTTTCTAGAAAGACTCCAAGAGAGGAGTTGGAGCAGAGGAAGCTGGTCTCCCTCCCATTCAAACTGAGGTCAGACCCTTCTAAGGTTTCTGCAGGCTCAGCTCACAACCCAAGCAGGTTAAAATATACCCACTTCCCACGTCATAAAACACTTTTGAATCACTTTATAAGAGTTGAGGTGTGCTACATTTGACAAGTTGTCCTAATATTACACTTTGCAGACATTTAGTGAAACATGTAGGAATTTCAAGCTTCCTGTCACTGAGCTCATATCCTGTGCCATGTGATCTCAATCTACTCAAAATATCATACTACTATTAACCCCATTTTATAGGGGAGAAAACAGGGTGAGAAAGGCCCAGAACCTAAGACCACACATCCAGTGAGCACTGGGCCACTGTCTGGGTCTGCCTCTCTCTGCAGCCTGGACCTCCGTCATCCTGGGTTCCTGGCTCTGCCCTGGGGACCCCGGGGGCAGGGGATTCAGGCCTGTGGGGCTTACATTTCATTAGAACTCAGAGCCAGCGCACGGCTTGGCTGGCTGGACCAGAGCCCTCCTCCTGGCCCAGTTAGGTGCTTGGCACCCGCACCTCAGGGCTCCTCCCAGGGTGAGCTCTAGGGCACATGGTTTACCTGCAGGAGCCCGGAGGTAGGAAAGCAAACACCATAAATCATCAGGAAGCCCGTGTAAATATTTTACAGCTGGGACAGTAAATAATGCAGCTCCCTGGACACACTCAACCCAGTTCATCTGTCCCACATCCAGCACTCTGTCTGGGCCCGTCTCTTGCCTTGTATTTTTTAAACAAATGCTGAAGCCCAGTGCTGGGCACTTTCCTATGCACCATCTTCACTGCCTAGCCTTTGCTCAGACTGCTCCCTCTGCCTGGAACACCTTTGTCCCTAAGCCTGGCTATTCCTCCTCCTCCCTAAGGAATCACCTAAACCTTCTTTGATTTTCTGGTCAGGGGTTCTTCTGACTCTCACAGTGCTTTCCCCATCTGGGCTCTGCTAGACTTCCCCCATCTGGGCTCTGCTCACTCTGTGAGGTCTTTTCCTGGTGATTTGCCTGCTCTCTCTCTGTCAGCTCTAAGAGAGCAATCACATCCCTTGAGTTGAATGCAAGTCTTGGCATACAGTAAGTGCTCAACGAATAATGTTGAAAGATGGAATGTTATCTCGGTCAGTCCTTAAATAAGTCTGTGAGGCAGGTGTTGCTGTGTTATTACTATAATCCTATGTCACACACAACAAAACTGAGGCCCCAGTGGCAGAGCTGGGACTGACTTCCCACCTCTGGGTCTGGCCCTCCCTGAGTCTGATGCTTTCTCAATAACCCATCTGGGAATACACCCCTTTCCCCTGCAGACCTCAAACTCCTTGAATCAGGGACCCTCTGTTTCTGCTTAGGGAGGCTCTTGACCCCTGCCACAGGCTCTGATGCTCAGTGGGTGTTAATCTATGTGTATGAAAGACTACAAAAGGCAAGTTATGGTCAGGACCTTGTCTTCAACCTGGGCGGGAAGGCACAATGCGGGCCTGGGGAGCAGGAGGCCAGGCAAGGGGACCTGTGCTTCTTGGGCCCCAAGGCAGCCCTGGAAAGAGGTTTGTTCAGGGAGGGTCCCTGATGCAGCAGCTGTGGAAGGTGCTCAGATGCAGCAGCCCAGATGCCTTGGGTCTCTAGGTACTGTACCACTTTGGGGCCAAGTCCCTAACCAGGCCATCACTGCCTCACAGGAACCTGAGACGTGAAGACAGATGATCCTGTCTACCCTCTTCCCATCTTGTGTCAGGCGCTGAGAACGAGGACAAAGAAATCAGGGCACAGGCAGTGCAAGGTGGGACAGGACAAGGATAGCTTTGCACAGAAGCCCTGGCCTGACCCTGGCCTCAATCCTCAGCAGAAAGTGGGTGGCAGAAGGGTGGGTAGATGGGTTTCTACTTGTATGTCAATTCTGGCTGGTTGCTGATGGCTCCCTGAAGCTGTTGTTAAGAAGGATTCTAGGGGCACCTGGGTGGCTCAGTCAGTTAAGAGTACAACTTCAGCTCAGGACATGATCTCGTGGTTTGTGGGTTCGAGCCCTATGTCAGGCTCTGTGCTGACAGTACAGAGCCTGGAGCCTGCTTCAGATTGTGTGTCTCCCTCTGTCTCTCCCCATGCCCTGCTTGCATTCTGTCTCCCTCTCAAAAATAAGTAAACATTAAAAAAAATTATATATATATATATAAAATAATGCATATAATAATATATAATATTGCATATTATATATATATACATATATATGTATATATATGTATATACACTCACGTATATATATACATGAAGGAGTTTGAGCTGTATCTCTCCAGGCTCAGCAAGAAGTGCTGTGATCAATTACCAATACCTGCCATAAGCAGAGTGGGGCACACTAACCCACCTCAGAATTTGCTCCCTCATTTGACTTCTCAGCTCTCTGAACAGAAGAGGACAAAATAAAGGGTGGTGGGTTCCTTGTTGATTGCTAACAAGGTCAGTGCAGAAGTCATTACCCTTTGTGGAGATGGAAATACGAACACATGGCCTCTTTACCAGTGTATCTGTAAGAGCCAGGAAGGGAATAGGGAGAAGAGAATGGGAAAGAATAACAGAGAGCAAGTGAGAAGTCAGATGCTCATAAGGATTTCCTGGCAATGTGACTGAGACCCTGAGTCCAGGGACAAGGGCAGGCCTGGCTCTGCCCTCACCAGTAAGCAGGAACCAAGAGTTTTTCAAGGCAAATTCCAGAGATAATCCAGACAAAGGCCCAGGTGTCGGGGCCTTGTGTTGCAGGGGGCAGGCCCAAGCTTTCCATGCCTGTTAGACCCGGGTGTCCCCACTGGGCCCAGCTTGTTTGAGGGGCACACAGGGTCAGGTGGGGCTCTGCGTGAGCCCCTGCCTTCACACAGTTTTCCAAGTTGTGGGGGAAGAATCTAGTAGGATCAGAGCAGGCAGGGATGGGCAGGATGTCCCCTCTGGGCTGAGAAAGTCTGGGCGGGCCCCCGGGGAGGGGTGGCAGGGTCGAGAGGGCCAACTGTGAGGCTGCCAGACCATATGTGCTACCCTTGTTCCCCCAACTCCCACTGCCCCTTGGGCATTTACCCTGTGAGGCCATGCAGGCAGGATCTGCACAGACATTCACAGTTGGGGAAGAAGCCTCTGGAAGAGGAGCTCTGTCCTTCCCCTGCCAGCTGCCAATGCCTCCACACCTGTCTCTTGTCTGGCTCCACCCGGGCCAGGTACCAACTGTCACACCCTTGCTCCTGTGGCTTTAGGGGAAGCCTGGCCTAATGACTATGAACTCTGGCCTGGAATGCAGAACGGTGGGGTGTGAGGCTCAGTTTTGCTGTGTCTTGAGCATGTCATTCAGCCTCCCTGGCCTTCAGTATTCCCTCCTGTGAAATGGGGTTCCTGATGGTACCCACTCACATCATAAAGGCTTTGTGGGAGGCTTGTCAGTTAAAGAACATCAAGTGTTATCTCAGGGCCTGGTAGGTTGTGAGCACTTGATAGGTGGGGGCTGTAATTATTATAATTATTATTCTAATCTGAGACCAAGTTAATGTTTTCCACACCATCTGCAGAGTCCAGATTCTACCCAGACTCCCAGGGGACCACTTCCAAGACTGGTAGACGCGCAGGATGGTGGCAGGTCCTGGTGCTGGGGATCTGGGATGCTCTGAACCTGAAGGCCTAGGACAGAGAAAGATGGGGCAGGCAGGGGCTCCCTGTAGTCCGTGGCCCCTGAGCTGGCCGAGTTCTGTGCGGTGCATAGTCGGCCATCCCAGGCCACTTACAATTCTCTTTCGGCACTAACAAGGTTAGTAGCAGGGTCAGCGCAGGAGCTCTGGGGCACTGAGCAGGAGCAGCTATTGTCAAGTTTTATTATGATGTCCAGACAGTGCTCTTGGGCAGCCCTTACCAGCTGGCCATTGCCTAGTACGGATAAAGGTTGAGTTCTTTGGGGAGAAGGCCCTTCCAAAAAGGTTGACCTCTGCAGGGTGCAAAGGTTTTGGGAGCCCACGTCTCCCCAGAACCACCTCTGCTCTGAGGAGCCTGGAGCAGCTGGGAAAGCTGATGGGGAGCACCCAGGGCACTTTTAGACACAGTGTGAAGACATAGTATGGAGCAGCCTAGGGAGCCAGGGACCCACAGTGGACTCTCCATCTTCGTCCCCTTCCCTTTGGTCTCCCCCACCTCCTCCTCCCCTTAGCCACCCAGGCCTTGGTCTTATGCGGGAAGATGCTGGCATGACTCCCACTGGGGTGGCTAGGAGTAAGGGTGCCTCAAGGGCAGACCCTGAGCTGGGGAAGTCAAGAAATGCGTGGTGGACAAACGCTTCTGGGCCGTGTCTCTGGGCACGGGGATGCCACTACAGGAAAGCCAGTCTTTACTATGTGTCCACACTGTATTTGGCTCTCACAGGGTGGTGTCACATGGGTGGTGGCATAGGGAGTGACCAGGAGAAGAGGACATGGCCCTCAAGGGAGTGACCCTGCAGGCATATAGGCCCAAGATGGTCACATGACAGAACCGTGGCACCAGGGAGTACGAGACCCAAGGACAAAAGTTCCAGGATCAACGGTGAAGGAAAGAAGTGTGTTTGAGGTGGCCCAGGAGCCCCCTCCACACACTCATACCCTTACCATTGAGCTGCTGGTCAGATTCCCAGTAGCCCTTGGTGAGGGCTGAGCCACCGAGCTCAAAGGTCAGAAGGGCAAAGACTGGTGAAGGTTCCTTGGATTCACACCCACTGGTGCCTTCTCAGGTAGCCAAACCTTATGCTCAAGGAGCAGGCTGTCATCAGCCTCAGGCACTGCCTTGGGGGAGGGAAGCTGGGAACTTGAGCAAGTAGAATTCTGTCTCCCCACCCCGACTGGGCCAGGGCCATTAAGAGCATGGGGCAGGGCACTCCAGTCCCTGCTCCTTGGGCCCCAAGAACGCCTGGCAGCATGAATATGAATAATAAAGGCCATGCCTTCATTTATCCATTCACTTAAAGGTGCTTTTTGCAGCCATTCCTGCTTCTAGGCTTTTGCTTTCGTTGTGTCCTCTACCTAGAAAGCTCTAGTCTCCTGGGGCGCCTGGGTGGCTCAGTCGGTTGAGTGTCCGACTTCGGCTCAGGTCACGATCTCACGATCCAGGAGTTCGAGCCCCGCGTCGGGCTCTGGGCTGATGGCTCAGAGCCTGGAGCCTGCTTCCGATTCTGTGTCTCCCTCTCTCTCTGCCCCTCCCCCGTTCATGCTCTGTCTCTCTCTGTCTCAAAAATAAATAAACGTTAAAAAAAAAATTTAAAAAAAAAAAAAAAAAGAAAGAAAGCTCTAGTCTCCTGATCTTCTCCCTTCATTCCTGTCTGGGAAACCCCTTCCCCAAGCCTTCATTCCCCATTGTCTTCAGCACAGGCCCACCTGCAGGCTTAGGCCTTCGCATGGCACCCAAGGCACTGAGAATGTAACCACCGTCCCACCCCCGCGCCCCACAACTGACCCTTGGGTTACCTTGCACAAGCCCCAAAGGCCCACCTCACTGTTTACTGGAACTGGGCTTAGATGTAGTGAGTTCATTAGCTCTGAGTCTTTGCTCCAGCTCCTCCTTCTGCCTGGGGTGCCTTCTCTGTCTTCTCACCCCCACTTCCCTTGTCCTCCTGGCCTGGGCCAGGGGCACCTTTGCAGTAGAGCCTTCCCTGCTTCCTCAGCACCCCTGTACAAAACCTATCACACAGTAGGTTCCTGTGAAATGATGGCAGGAAGGAAAGAACAATGAATTATGTTCTATTCTCAGCTCTGTTGGAGTCTGTTGCTGGTAACCTGGGAAAGTCACTTTGCTTGTTGGAAGCTTGGTCTCCCATGACACAGTGTTAAATCAGAGTTGGATGAAATGGCTTGCATTAAGTTTCTAAGAACCTTACATTTAATGCAGAGGCTTCAGGCTATGGAAGCTTCCCTGCCCATCCCCCTATACACCCCGATAATAACAAAATTAAGTCATATAGCAGAAGTCTCAGTGATCTATGGAGAATGCATCTGATCCAGGCACTGTGCCAGACCCTTGTCTGGTCCACACTCCCTGAGCTCTGAGGGGTACAAAGGGCCCCATTTATAGATAAGGGAGTTGAAGCAAGGTGCCTTGCCCAAGGTCACACAGCTCAGGGGCTGAGCTCCCTGCAAGAAGGCCAGCCTCCATCATCCCAAAGGGGCTCCTGACCTCCTACCAGGGCCCCCTATGTTTAGCCACTGCCGTCCAACATAATAGCTGTAAGGATAGGCCCTTTTGCTAACTCTTGTTCCTGATCTCAGGAGGCTCGGGCTCAGGGACTGGGCTGCCTTGTGAGCTGGGAATCTCATAGGCATGTAAAAGGGAATAGGGGTTTCTGGAGGGTAGTCACCCATGCATTTGGCAGCAGGGATACTCCAGCCCCTCATCCCTGCCAGCCAGAGGAAAACAGGTGCCTGGCCTCCCAAATCATGCTAGACCCCATGCCCTCCTCTGGTGGGGATACTTCTAAGTCAATCTGGGCCCAGCCCAGTCTTGTAAATATCTGCCCCCTTTCCATTTCCTGAGAAGTTGTCCTGGCCATGCCCCTGTCAGAACCAACTGCTGGGTGGCAGAGCCTGCCCCCCACCTCAGCATCCATCCTTTGTGTAGAGAAGGGACCAGAGACCCTCTGCAGGACAGGTGGACAAACCAGGCCCTGGGCTCCTGTCTCAGTCTCCTCCAGTAACTTGTGTGGCCTAGGGCAAGGATTCACCCGAGCCTCGGTTTCCTCACCTGTGGGATGGGATCAGCATGCCTGCTCTACCCAGGTGTAGGCAATTAGACAGCAATTAGTGGGCTCTCGGTGGAGGTGGGGGAGCCTCTCAGCCAAGGGGTAAAGAGAAGAGTGTGGCTGGGCAGAACTGCAGGACATGATTCCTACACCCCTCCAAACTGTACTCCCATCTGTGCCCTAGGCAGACCCTCATGCATACCTGGGAAGGAGGGAGAGATGAGATGGGGAAGGCAGGAATCCTCCTCCCCCTTCCCTCACTTGGTCAGTTAATCCTTGTGGTCACAGAGAACTAGGTCTCTCATGGTCATTCCGTAGTGTTTCAGAGAAGCTGAACTACCTGCCCAAGGTCACCCAGCCAGAGAAGGTTGAACCGCGGAGAAGTCTGGCTGCCTGGGTCTCAGGCTTAACCACCAGGGGCCCCTGCCTCTAAAGCCACCAGCTCTTCCTCCTGAAAGCCTGGAAGCTGTAGCCTCACACAGATCTGGGGACCTGGCCCTGCCACCTGACTTGCCAAGTGGCCTCGGGCAGTAGCCTCACCTATCTGAGTCTCCGTTTCCTCACCTATAAACTGGGGCTACCCTGACTTTGCAGGTTGCCCTGAGCATTAAACAAGAGGCTGTTTTGAACTGCTCAGCCCCTGGCAGGACCCAGTATCATCCTAGTGGCAAACTGATATGAACCATGCTGTCGCTCCCTCATACAGCTGGAGCCATCAAGGCCTGGAGGGGCAGGGGCCTGCCGGGATCCTGCAGCTAGCCAGAGTCAGAGGCATGGCAGGCCAAGCCCCCAGCCTTGTGGTGCTTGCCCAGGCATCTCCCCACGTGTGTCCGCTGGGGGCCCACGTTAGCCTCAGCTGTGCTCCAGGTCCACCCCTGGTTAGTCCTCCAGAAGTTTACCTTGTGCCTACCTCCCATCAGACAAGACACAGGATGCCAGGCCTGCCCTCAGCTACTAGGGTTCCCTCTGAGCTGGGACTCAGCTAGGGGACTACGATCAGTGGGGGAGGATGCTGAGGTCCAGGTAACCCAAGACCTGGTGGCTCTGGTGAAAGCAGACTCAGGAGATAATTGGGATAGGAGCAATCAGCTGAGGCTCTATAGAGCAGGTGGGACAGGGCTCCGGGAGTCATCCTGAGACCCCCTGGTTGTCCCCTGCCCTTACTTCTCCCTGTACTCTATTCTCTCTTCCTCGGAGACCTGAGGGAGGAGGCTCAGGCTTGGCAGCTGGACAGGGATGAGTGAAGAAGAAATCCTGGGTGGTGGTGTTCTCCAGGGATAGAAGGCACACTGTGCCTTGATGGCTGAGGTCTGCCTAACTGGGTACAAGTGGTTAGGGAAAGCTTCCTGGAGGAGGACCTGCCTGAAGATGGAGGAGGAGGTAGCTGGGCCTGGAGCACCAAGCAAAGGGAATTGTACAGGCAAATGCCCGAGGTGAGAAATTGCAGGGTGTTGTCCGGTGGGAACTGAAAGAACTTCCTCTCACTGGAGTTCAGGGGCTAAGCCATGCTGGGCCTGGTGGTCATGTGTGGACTTTGTCCTTTGTCCTGAGAGATCCTTCAGGATGGGGAGTGCATACTTCTTGACATGTTAGGAGGATTGTGTGGATGCTGTGAGGAGAAAAAATTGTGGGGGTGGGGCGGTGGGGTCCTGAGTAGACAACACTGCAGATGGCCAGGCAAGAGACACCAGTGGCCCTGGCCAGGATGGCGACAGTGGAGACAGATGAATGTGAGAAGTCAGAATGGGAGACTGAGGTGCTGAGGGGACAAACACCTGTAGCAGTTTCCACAGTGACCTGGGGCAGGGCTGGGGTGGCAACCACTGTGTGTGGGGGAAACTGTGCATGGGAGAAGGCCAAAAGGCTGCCTAGAGCAGGCTCACTTCAATCCATCCCAGCCTCTGGGAATCCTTTCTTCCCTCCCCATCTTTTGGAACAAACTTTCTGCCTCAGGGAAGAAAAGTTTATGTTATTGATTTTTTTACTTTGTAACATGGCTGTGCCAGGCGCACACACACACACACACACACACACACACACACAGCACCCCCAACCACCTGCCTTCTTGAAAGCCTGAGAGAAAGTGTGGAAGCTTCCTTGGGGCCTTCCTCTCTAGATTCCAGTGGCTTCATAAGGAAGGAGGTATGGAAGGAGGGGGTTTGAGGAACAGGAGGAAAAACTGGGCATTTCTGCCACACACACCCCTTCCAACCACCCCACCCCCACCCACCCACATATACACCATCAGACCTCAGGTACACACACAAGAACCCAAAGTCAGGTGCCACAGAACACTCCACTGCAGCCCCTAAAGCCCAGCATTCAAACCCCCTCACAATTTCCCCAATTCCTGCTTTATCTTCCCTCCTGGCTTGCCCTGGAAAGGAGTGGTGCGGGCACACTCACAGGCCCAGGGGAGCTACCTTCCCACCCCAGAGGACACACCAGCATGGCTGCTTTGTAACATGATGGAACTAGAGCAGACATCAGCATGAACTTCTCAGGCTTCCAGGTTGTGAAACCTGAGGCCAAGTTGAAAGTCTAGTTCATCTTCTTTGCAAGGTCCCCAAGCATGATCCTAGATCTCCCCCACACCTGGCAGCTCCTGTGATTCTGGGCCTGGTACCTGGAGCTGAGGCCTCCGTTCCAGTGCCCACCTTGGGGAAGCCTGCTGCAGCTATACTCAGCTGGCCTGAGTCCTCCCCCCACTGTCCTAGAGTGGGGGTGTAAATGTCCCCACATGAAATCTGCCTGAGGGCTTAGATTCTGTACCCCAGCCTTGACCCAAATGCAATCCTCTATCCAGAAATTTCAGCCTTCTTCCTCCCCTTCCTCCACTGCCCTGGGATGAGGGCCCAGTTGTTCACAGGCCCCAAGGGGCTGGCCTGGGAACTGGCTGTGTTTCTTGCCCTAAGGGCTCACCATTCCTGCTGCCCAGGCCTGCCCAGCAGCCTGGCTGCCTGCCTAGCTGCTGTGGCCAAGGTGGCCACAGCCTGTGCCCACAGAAGCCTGTGGGCAGAGGCAGAGCTCAGGCGTGTGAAGGCGGTGGGGGTGGGCAGTAGTCTGAGGGTGAGACTCTAATCCCCCAGGAGGTTAACTTCTGTCTCTGCCCACTGCAGGCAGAAGTATGTCTCGGCCAAGGGAGCTCACAGTCTGGGGAGATGGGCTTGGATAGCCCAGTAGCAGTCTGTTTCTAGTCCTGGGCACAGGCTGGGTCTTCTGCTCCTAACATTTCTTTCTTTTTTTAATTAAAAAAACGTTTTTTTAAGTTTATTTTTGAGAGAGAGACAGAGAGCACGAGAGGGGTGGGGGCATTGAGAGAGGGAGACATAGAATCCGAAGAAAGCTCTAGGCTCTGAGCTGTCAGCACAAAGCCCACAGCAGGGCTCAAACTCACGAAATCTGAGATCATGACCTGAGCCAAAGTCGATGCTTAATCAACTGAGCCACCTAGGCACCCCTGCTCTCAACATTTCAATCCATCCTCAGAGCAGCCCTAAGGGGTAAGGGAGCCCCAAGGGGGCTACTCAAGGTCACACAGCCAGTTAGTGTGGAGCTGCATGTTAGTTCTTCCTACTCTGGAGCCTCTGCCCCATGTGGTTGGTGCCTCAGGAGAGACCCTGGACGGGGTGGGTGGGGTGAGTAGAGTTGAGGGGAGAGCTCATAGAAAGCAGAGGACCTCCTTGGTTAGGGGCAGGCATCTGGGAGGCTCCCTGGAGGAGGACTTTTTTTGTAGGGGGCCTGGTTAGATGGTTAAGAACTTGACAGGATGACATTCCAGTGGCAAAGCACAGCTTGAGCAGAGGCAGGGGTTTTGATGAACCGTGGGAGGGTGGGGGGGGGAGGGGCAGGTGAGTGGGTTGGCTAGGGTGTCCTGGTGCCCCAGGGCCTCTTATACCGCTTGAGGACCTGGGATGGAGGGTGCTGGCTATGGGAGTGTGTGGGCACTTTGTTTAGGCTCTGCTGGTCCAACTGGCCCAACCACTTCTTTTCAGGCCCTGCTCACAGTCCTGCTGAAAGCTGTTGGCAAACTCTGGGTGACATCTGGGTCAGGAACCTAGGATCCCCCAGTCCTGATCTCGGGGCAAAATTATTAAGGGGTCCTGAGCCCCATAGTGCTCTGTCATCTCCTCTCGAAAGCCTGCCCTGATTTTGGCCTCCAACAGAACAATTTCTAAGATGCAATCACAGCGTGGAGGGTAGGTCTGTCAGGGGAGATTAAGTTATTGGAGGAATTATGGGAGATTTCTACTTTCCTCTGAAAGCTAGTCTTTATTTTCCTTGTTTGCTCTGTTTTTCATCAGCAACCGCTAATGTGTAACATTACTTTTCTAGGTTTCTGTGACTCTCTCCCTATCTCTCATCCCCCATCCACCCCTGTCCTCCGATCTTCTTACAGGTTCCCAGCTAGCTAGCAGGATGCTGGACCACCTTCACTCCCAGGACCTCTGTTGCGCCATCCATGAAATGGGCGTGTTCAGGTCTCCCCGACTTTCCGGGACTGAGCCGGCAGCGGGGAAGGGCTAGGAGAAGAAGGCGCCGCCCGGCGCCGGGGCCCAGGTGTCAGCGCCAGTCCAACCTCCAGGTGGCTGCGCAACCCGGAATAGAGCAGTCTCTTTTATACCAGGCCCACGTCACAGGGATGGGCGGGGCCTCCGGCCGGCCTCGGAAAGGCTTCCCTGGGGCGGGGCGGGGCCGGGTCCCCGGCCAGTGGGTACCCGAGCGCGGAGACGTGCCTGCGGGGGCGCGTGTGGCTGTCGGGGTGGGGATGGGATGTTTGTGCCGCACGGGGGACGCCAGTGTGCCTGCGGTTCTTCTCTACCCTCCCTACATAGAGGGCTGCCTTCCCGCGCTGGGCTTGCCTCCAGTTCCCCACGGGCTAAAGGGCTCAGTGAGCTACCCGTGCTGGGGGGTGGGGGTGTGGGGGGGTGTGTGGAGTGAAACTGAGGCATGGCCAGGCCAGGGAGCTGGCAAGCCCTGTGGGTGACTGGGCTGCTCAGACTCCCAGGTGTCAGAGCCTAGTGTGAGACCCAGCAGAGCAGAGCAGAGGGTGCTGTTGCGTGTGCGGGATGGGAGAGGTGGAGGTGGTGGAGAAGGCTCCTTTGGGTCTCTGTGTCAAGAAAAAGCCTTCCTTCTGTTTCTGCCTCTGACAGCACCGACGTCTATCCAGCCCCCCTCCACACCCCTTTGGGTGTGGGGCCAGAAGTGGGGACTCAGGCAGGCAGGAGCTGTGCCCTGGTCAACGTGGGACTGGGGCAGGCCAGGTGCTGCATACCGGTAATAGCTCCAGAAAAAACCCTGTGTCCCGTGCTCTCAGAAAACACCTGCCCCTTGCCTACTCCCAAGTATTTCCCAAGTTTCACCTGAACACAAATATACTGACTACAGAACTTGGGGACTATTAGCTGGGCCTCATCAACTCTTTATTTGCTAGTTAACACCAACACAGACTGAGTCTCATGCCTAGTGGCCGGTGAGCCTGGTCTCCCCCATCCTCCCAACCACCCACCAGGCCAGTATTACCTTTATCATCTCCATTCCACAGATGAGGAAGCTGAGGCACAATTAAGTCACAGGTCCAGGGTGTGAGGAGGATGTGAACCTGACCCCTCTAGGACTTGGCTTGGCACTCTACTACCATGTGGCGCTGCTCCCAAACCCACTGCCCTTGCTTGCCTCTTACCCAGTGCCTGAGGCTGAAATCCCTGCTCATGACCATCTTGGTGGCCTGAGATTTAGCCACAGGTTGGACCATGTCCCATGTGCCCTTCCAACCTTCATCCCCCAACTGCTCTGCCATCCCCAGAAATCACCCAGGTGCAACACCCTTGCTGGCCCGGGCCTCCTGCTCCAGAAACATGAGTGACTCTACCTTGGC
Organism: Panthera uncia; assembly: GCF_023721935.1. Classification (NCBI taxonomy): domain Eukaryota; kingdom Metazoa; phylum Chordata; class Mammalia; order Carnivora; family Felidae; genus Panthera; species Panthera uncia. The sequence goes on from NC_064816.1 coordinate 20,623,222, forward strand.
CAGGCCAGCACTCTGGGTGTGATGAGGATGGTGCTGGCAGCCAAAGCTTCAGGGATGGGGATGATGATACGGAGAAGCAGAAACAGAGAGCGAGAGGCAGAGAGGCCAGGACAAGGACCAACTCTTGGCAGGGATCAAGGGTGGGGGAGACCCCATTCTGCCCTCAGGTAGGTGGGCCCCAGGGACAGAAGAAGGTTTAGGCCTTTTCTAGGTTGCTTGGCTGAGTCCTGGATTCCCTGCAGAGGGGCCTGGGGGCCCCCAGGGTTCATGGTCTATGGGTGGGGTAGGGGCTGCACTGGTCATGCTAGCCCTCCTCTGGACAAACCCTCTAGGGAATCCACAGAGAACTAGCCCTGGGTGGATGCTGGGGGTAGGAGACTGGATGCTGTCCACCACTATCTGTGATGGGCCTGTTTCCTTGGCTGCAAACCCGGAGGAGGAAGAAGAGAAAGTACCACTTCCTGGTGGCTGCCATGGGCCCAGCCCTGCTTGGGGATTTACACCCTATGTCATGAGAGGCCATCAAGGGCTCTTCCAAGGCTGACAGCCTGTGACTCAGCAAAGTGATGATACCTGTGCCCCTGGCCAGTGTGAGCTGAGCCCTCACCAGGTGTCCACCCTGGCTGAGGTTTCCCGCACATCATCTCACCTAACCCTTACTCAGCCCCTGACATGAGTCTGTCATCAGCCCCTTTTTCAGGTGAGGACTCAGGATCAGAGAGGTGTGGTAGCCTGCCTCAGGTCATACAGTTAGCATGTGATACAGCCAAGGCTAGCTTCCAGGCCTCAGTAGGCCCTTTGAAGGCCTGGAGCAGGCAGGTTATGAGGGCACAGAGGCAAGCTCTCATGGACCCTGCCCTGGCCCACCCAGTGTGGCACCCAGGAACAGTTCCACCATGCACAGTGGCTCCAGCTGTCTTTGGTCTGGACTCCCTGGACCCCACCCAAGCTTATTCTCTCTGGGAGAGAGAATGTCTCTGCATCCTTCCTCTGCCCTTGTCACAGTGTGGCCTGCACAGCCTTAGCCTCTCTGCCGCTTTTGGGTTATCACACTTCCCCTTGAAGTCTCCAGAAGAGAAAGATTGGCTGAGGCCAGTGTGTGCTCACAGCCCCTGAGCCCACGTGTCTGCATAATCCTCAGGGCCCAGAAAGTACTTCCTGGTGTCTAATTTCAATCTTGCTCCCACAATACCAGCCCTGCTCTAAAGCCCTGGTTCTCAACAATGTGTGATTTTGCCTGCTCCCCTGCCCCTCTCCCTGCCCCAGGGACATTTGGCAGTGTCTGGAGACATTTTTATCTGTCACAACTTGAGGGAGAGGAGTGCTATTGGCATCTAGTGGGTAGAGGGCAGGCATGCTGCTAAACATCCTGCAAGGCACGGGACAGTCCTCATAACAAAGAATTATCTGGCCCAAAGGGCAATAGTGCTGAGATTGAGAACTCCGGACATAAAACATGGGCTTTGGAGCTAGGCAGACTTTGGTTCGAATCCTGCTTCTACCATTCACTAGCTCTGTACCCCTGGCCAAGTGGCCTTGCTTCTCTTTGAGACTCAGTTTGCTCTTCATTCAAAGTGACACTAACAGTAACCCTTACCTTATAGGGTCTGAGAACTGATTGAATTGAACATATCCAATACTGGGCACGGGGTCTGGCACTGGGAAAGCTCCATTAGTGATAGCCATTATTCTTCCTTTCCATTTTCTAAGGTGAACCTCAGGGTGTGGGAGCAAAGTTCCTGTGGCTGGATCTGGAGATCCCTGAGGGTCAACCCTCCTTTGCCCTCTCTCCAGCAGTCCTTGGTACAGGGTGGACCTATTGTTGATGCTGAGGGAGAGAATACTTAGCCGAGGTAGACCTGGAGGGAGGAGCCAGAAAGGAAACTTGATCCCGGGTCGACAAAAGTCACCTGAAGCTCACCTTCCCTCCAGCCCAGCTCCAGGGAAGCCATGGGGTGGGGTGGGGGTGAGAGAATGAGGACACAAAACACACTAATGAATACGTTCCCTTAGCTCAGGGAAGTACCATGGATTCACAGCTGGGCATCAGGGAGGAGTGTCATGTGAGTGGACACAACCAAGACAGGTAGAGACATGGGGGGGGGGGTGGGAAATGGCATTCGGGGCCCAGAGAATAGAATGTTCAAAGGTCCTGTTGTGAGGGGTAAGGCATAAGGTTTATTTTCCAAATGATATCCAGTGTGGTCAGAGGGGTCCAGCTTGGTGGAAAAAGCCTACCCCAATGGGGCAATAGGACTACAAACATGGACATAAACCAGTTCTCAAAATAGGCCCTCCCTTCCAGGTATAGGATACCTGTGTCCCTGTTTGCTCTGTGGTAAAAAGAGTGATTGTAGTTTTTCTCTTTCCAGTCTAAACCCACCCCCGTTAAAACAGAGTTTTGGGATCCACATCTCTGCCAGGGCTCTCCATCCCTGGAGGTCTCACTAAACACCTCCTCCTCCCAATCTAACCACAGCCCCAAGACCCACCTGGTCTGTCCTGTTCTCCCCATACATCTTTCACAACCCAGGGTCCTCCAACCTGCACAATGTGGCAGCCTCTGTCCCTATCCATTCTCCCAGGAGGCCACTCCAGTGTAACAGCTCCCACCACCTGCTCCTTGAGAAAACCAAAGTCTCTGACATGAACCCCTTGGATCAACTCAGGCCTCCTCAGGAATTGCCCCTCATTTCCAATCATTAGGCTTCAGCAGGGAAGAGCTGTCTAGGTGTTCCCCTGGAAGGTCTGGGACCTGGAACCCTCTTCTTTGCCTCTGGAAAATGACATTTCTTTGGAGTATGGAGTCATCAGCTCTTTCCTTTCTGAGTTTTGAAGGCAAGGGAATGGACTCCTTGGGTCCCTCACCATCCCCAGACTTTAGGCCCAGAGGGTACCCAGTGAATGAATGAGTAATGCCTGACAACCAAGTTTCAAGTGTGGAAGGAAGCTCAGGTGCCTATTAGGGGCGGTGGGGAGCTATGGACAGTGGGGACAGGAGAGCAGAAAGCTGAGGGGTCAGGATAGGGGCTGCTCCTGGAATCTCTCGACCAGCAGTGATGGACCAGCTAGAGCCTCCTACCCTGGAGCTTTCTCAGCCACTCTCAGGGCCAGGGACGGGACGAGCCGGCCTGGCAGCAGGCACCGGGCCCAGCCGCGTCTGCACTCCCACCAACAAAAAGGGTGGGGGGAGGAAGAGAGAGAGAGAGAGAGAGAGAGAGAGAGAGAGAGAGAGAGAGAGAGAGACCGGGCGCGGCGGGCCAGCTGGCCGGTGGGGAGTCCCGGGCGTGGGCGCTGGGAGCTGGGGAAGCCCCGCCGGCACCTCCCAGGCTACGGTGTGAGAGGGGTGGAGAATGGGGTGGGGGGGTTGGGAGAGCGTCCTCCTCCCGCGGGCCTCAGCGTCCTCCTCTGTAAAGTGGCGCCCCTTCTGAGGGCTGGTGCGCGCGCCAAGGGTTGGCAGGGGCCGAGGTGCGCCGGGACCGGCCGAGAGTGACCGGCACCGGGAGGAGGAGGCCGGGACCCCCTCCTCTCCGCGGCGGGGGCGGGGCCTTAGGGGGCTGGCCCTTGTGAAGGCGGGCCCTGAGCGGGGGCGGGGCCGTGGCAGGCACCTGGGTGAGGTCGCGCCGCCCCGCCCCCTTGCACTTCCGTGTGCAGCGGCTCGAGAGAGGGAGGCTGCGGCACCGGGATCCCCGGAGCGACCCTCGGCATCCGCACGCAGCGCTGAGGCCCGGACGGGACTCAGCGGCCTCCGGGCCCGTCCCGGTCGGGCCCGCATCGACCCCCCGTCCTCGCGCGCGCCCCGGAACGGAGCAGGGAGCTGGACCCCAGACGTCGAGACCCCTGGCGCCTGGAGGTGCGCGGGAGGTGAGTGAGGGCCGGGACCGGACGAGGGAGCCGGGCTACCCTTAGGGCGCGCCGCCCCTCCCTTCCCCCTCTCCAATCCGGTTCTCGTTTCCAAAACTGTGAAACTGAGCCGCGGCCAGCGAAAGTCCCCGCCGCGCTCCGAGACCCGCCGGTGCCTCCGTCCCCGGTCCGTCGGTCTGTCCCTCCGTTCAGCGGTACGGGCCGAGGCCCTCTCGTTGGTCTGCTCCCGGCCCCTCTACCCGCCAGTATGTCCCTAGACCTTCCGAGCGTCCGCCCGTCCCCGTCGATTCCCTGGGGCCCTCGGTCGGTCCATCTGTCCCCACCCCCTCATGTGTTCCCGCGTCCGCGTCTTCCTAATCTTGATCTGTCTGTCCTTAGACCTCCGCGTGCCCCACCCCCACCGCACCTCCCGCCGCCCCTGGATTCTGTCCTCCCAGAGCCGCGCCCCCAACCCACGCTCGTCGCCCCCTGCCGGTCCCGCCGCCTCTCCTTTTCTACCGCGGAGCAGAAGCCAGGCCGCCCGCCTTGCCTCGCCGCCCGCCCCTGGGTCCCTGCCCGGCCCAGCCGGAGCGGCGCCTCCTTCTCGCTCGCTCTCTCCTTTCCGTCTGGGTGTCTCTCTCGGTCTTTCTCCATCTGTCTCCGGCTGGGCGTGGCTCCAGTCTCCACCATCCCCCTTACCGCCCCACCCCTCCGCCCCTCTGAGCCCCCTCGCCTAGAGGCCCCTTGCAGGTCCCGTCGGTCCTAGCCCCTCCTCAATTCAGACGCCACCCCTCCCCCCGTGGGTCCCGGCCAGGTGAGGGGAGAGAGTGGAGGAGATTCGGGGTGAAGAGGCTGGAGGTGGGCACCGTCAGAACTGTCCTACTTCTCTGACTCTCATTTCCTCCCGTGAGAAGGGAGAGCCCCACTGAGCCCCCCACTCACACCTGGTCAGAAGGATTTGCTGTGCTTAAGGGCAAGCATCCCCTTCTCCTCTGGTCCCTACGCTGTACGGTTGGACTTGACTCCTTGTAATGAGTTGCCTGTATCTGGACATGTAGGTACATTGTGTGTCTGTGTCTGCCTGTGTGTTCTTTGTCACTGTGTCTGGAACTTGCCTCTGTGGTCTTTTCCCACCTGTGTGCCTTCCCTATGTACATGTGTGTATGTCTGCGTGTCCTGAGGCTCTGTGTGCCCTTCGCAACTCTGTGTGCACTATGTCTTGGTGTGTTCTTTATCACCAGACTCCCGTCAATGTGTTGGGGTGTGTGTGTGTCTTTGTGTACCTATGTGTCCCTTGTGTGCCTGGACAGTCCTATGTTGTACTCTGGGCGTGCCATGGTGACCCACTGGCCAAATACATTTGAACTGTTAGTTTTGGGAGCCTTGTGTTAGAGTGTTACCCCACCCGGCTCATGTGTGTGTCTGAGTGTGGGTACGTGTGTAACACTCATTCTTCCTCTCCCTCTGCTACTGAGCCTCTGTGACCAGGCTGACCTGGTCACCAAGGGAGGGGACTGGTCCCTTGAGTTTCCTTGTTCCTGCTGTGGACTGAGTTGGGGTGCGGTGGACAGGCCGGTAGAGGGCAGTCCTGTGTGTGTGTGTGTGTGTGTGTGTGTGTGTGTGTGTGTGATGTAGAGGTGTTTGGACAGCTATACCTAGCTATAAGCTGGTATAAGGGATCTGGTGTGTTCAGAACTGTGGCTGGGAGAGACTGGTGAGTGTGTGACTGGTGGGAGACTCACAGTCTGACTGTATGAAACTGCCAGTCTGTGTGCTAGGGAGTCCCTATGATTGTAGGGAACTGAGAGTGTGGTGCCTGTGCCCCGAGGTGACAGTGCTGGGCGGGAAGGTGAGAGCCCCAGTGTGTGTGAGCATGTGGGAGGCTGTGAGGGTGTGGATGTGCACGGGGCACCTCAAGGCCAGCCCTGGTTCCTGGGGAGTTGGGGAAGGCCTCTATCTCTTGCCTTCCTCTGCCCCCCAAGTTGAAGGATACCCGAGGGCAAGTCTTTGGGTTTGCAGTGCTGTGACCAAGACCTAGGGCTCAAATACTCACTGTGCCTCTTACGGGCGCAAGACTGGGGCTAGGCCTCTCTAAGGCTGAGTCCCCTTATCTGCAGAACGGAGAAAGTTGCTGTGAGGACTTGAGGTCCTGTGGCAACAGTCCTCTAACACAGGCTTGCTTGTCAGAGCTCAGCACATGCTAAGTCTTATTTGGAGACCACTCTCCCCTGCCTACTCTATGGTCTCCATTTTCCTGAGAGCTGGGCTAATAAAAGCCCAGATAGTCCCCCACCCAGTGTCTTTTCTGTGATGTGTCTGGTGCCCCCTCCTGTGCCCTTTACCAGACTGCTTTCAGAAGGGCTGAGGGCTGGCAGAGACCCCAGCAGCCTTATTCAGCCCACTTGACACCTGCCCAGTCTCAGCAACACTGATGGGGAAGAAGGGGCTCGGGGGGGTGATTTGGAGCTTGACTGCAGGATGCTGACACCATTTAGCTGCCACAGCTAATTGGAGTTTAAATTAAAATTAGAAATAAAGTACAGACAAGCCTGAGGATGCCTCAGTCCCTAGGGAGCGGTGATGGGGGTCTTCAGTGGGAGGAGGAGCTCACATCTTGGGGAGAGGAATCTTTCGTGGAGGCCCAGGCCTTTCAATTTTTTTTTTTAAGTTTATTTATTTTTCACAGAGAGAGAGAGAGAGAGAGAGAGAGAGAGCATGAACGGGGGAGGGTCAGAGAGAGGGAGACACAGAATCCGAAGCAGGCTCCAGGCTCTGGCCCTCAGCACAGAGCCCGACATGGGGCTCGAACTCACAGACTGCGAGATCATGACCTGAGCCAAAGTCGGACGTTCAACCAACTGAGCCACCCAGGTGCCCCGAGGCCCAGGCCTTTCAGCTAGGAGACCTGGGACAGCTTGCTGCCTTTGCCATTCCTTCCTTCTAGGATCTCTCTGGGCCTCGGCTTTTTTCAGCTGTATAATGGGCACAATATTAATGTGAGAATCACCTGAGCTAAAAGGTGTAAAACAAAGAATAAAAAAGTGTCACGAGGTACCTGGGTGGCTCAGTTGGTTGAGCATCCAACTTCTGATATCAGTTCAGGTCGTGATCTCCTTGTTCAGAATCGAGCCCCTCCTAAGGCTCCGTGCTCAGCGTGGAGCCTGCTTAAGATTCTCTCTCCCTCTCTCTCTGCCCCCTCCTTCAAAATAAATAAATAAACATTTTTTAAAAAATGTCACTATTCATTTGGTACTCCCAAGGTGAGTCTAGCACAGGAGCTATATCATGCCGCATCACTGGGGCCTCAGAACCGCCTGGAGAGATGTAGTCTCCTCATTTTAAAGATAAGATAAACTGAGGCTCAGGGAAATTACCCCAGGCCACAGAGCAGTGGCTTCCCCAATTGCCACTAGGTCTCCTAAGTCATAGGGCAACCTCTTGCAGACAGGAAGATCAGGACAACCTTGGGCGGACAGTGGGAGCTTTCTTGCTGCGTCTGTAGTCTGGAAATGCTCTGAGGGCTGAGACAAAGCGATCCAACCCCTAGCGTGGAGAGGACATGGGGCCGGTGCCCTGGAGAAATTGGGCCCAACACTCCACTTCACAGAAGAGAAAACTGAGTCCAAAGAGGCTGAGGTCTCAGAGCCAGATGGGGCTGAGCCGGGCCTGCGTTGGCTGTTCTGGGGCTGACTGATGGGGAAAGCCTGTTTGGCAGTGCCTCCCAGCTCAGCTGTTGCCTCTTGTTCCTGCAGGTCGGCCTGGAACTGGCCCAGGTGAGGGCAGCGGACCTACTTCTGGTGGTGGTAGTGTGGCGGTGGCCGCAGCGGGAGCCAGGACTGAGGGCAAGGGGGAGCCAGGAGCCCCAGGTAAGACTGGATCCTCCTAGACAGATGGACATATGGACAGTGTGCCGGGGTGGCCTTCCTCTTTGGGCTCCTCCCTGTCTGCTGGGGCTGGGACTGGGGCTGGGGCTGGGTCGGGTAGGGGAAGGGTCACACAGAGTCCCTGGGTTGAGTGAGGGGCCTGGGTGCCCAAAGCGGGCAGCAGTTGGCCTTGCCTATGAGGGCTCCCTGCCTGACTCTGGCTTTTGGCCCAGGGAAGACTGTGGCCTTGGAGCTCAGAGGCCTGGGGCCCACCGGCCATCTGGGGTGAGGAGGGGTGACATTTTGCTAGTCAGTTAGAAAGAAGGCGGGGTATGTGCCAAGGGTTCAGGGTGGATGTATCAGCTTTTCTATGGCCTCTTGTCTCTGCCTCAGGCTGTTCTCATCATCTCACAGGGAAACTGAGGCTTGCCCTGGGCCCCACAGTGGGTTGGACACCAAACTGAGAATGGAATGAGGTCTCTCCTGAGTTCTTTTCCACATCCCAGTTCCCTCATTTGCCCATCCTCTCTGGGGTGAAGGAGAGATACACAATTCTCCTCCCCAGCCTCCAGATTCTGGATGAGTTAGGCAGTCTCTAAGTAATACTGGGGAAGGCTGCACTCTCTCAGGCTCCTTATAAAGCTAAAGATTCCTTCTTTTGGGGCCAGACCTCCTTCCTTCTGCCCTCATTATAATGAAAACAACCCTGAGAGTTACCTATCGAATGTCCAAAGTTCAGTGGATAAGATTCTGGGGTGTGATTGGGGGGGGGGGGGTTGCTGAGGGCACTTGGAACCTAGGGAGTGACAGTGGGGAGGGGTGGCAAAGGTGGTCTTTCCTCAGGGAGACCTCCCTGATCAACCCCTGCTCCTGCCCCTACTGCCCTACTCCCGCCTCTACTGGTATCTACAGATTTTCGGGGGGCAGCAGGGGTGGGGGATGGTGGTGAATAGATCAGTGGGGGCTGGGCTCTCAGAGCTTAACTTGGAGGGGAAGGAGGGCAGGAGGGCAGGGCCCTGGCTCCTGGGATGGGAGTGGGGGCTAAACAAGGGGAGGGTCATCATTGGGTCTGCTGTTTATTCAACTTACCATCAAACCTGGTGAGGGGAGGAGGTGACGTGTCCTTGGCGGGCTGGAGGCCTCTGCTACCTGAGGTCAGGGACCCACCGACTCCCAGCACTGAGCCCCATTCCCTAAGAAATTCAACCAATTAGTCTTGGAGCCAGCCCACTTTCAAAGCTCAAACCTCACCTCCCAGCTGGCGCAGACACAGGTATGCTCACACAGGGATATAGAAACTGAGCTGCCCTCTGCGCCCAGGCCTGCACACCCTCAAGTGCCCACACACGCACTACACATGCGCACACACATCCACAGGCATGCTCAAACACGCACTCGGGTGCTCGGCCAGTCACCCTTGCATTCAGAAGCCTGCCCACACATACCACACTGCCCATCCTGGGTCAGGAAATGGGGTCCTTGGTCAGGGTCACAACCCAGCTTGCGTCTGGCACTGAGGGTGAGGTTTGAGGTGTGGTTGTGACCACAGGTGCTCCAGGGGGCTGGGCCACACCAGGAGGTGGGCTCTGCCTGCCCAGGCATTCACCAGCCATCCTGCTCACCTGGGCCAGACCCCCCCCCCCCCCCCCGGCTGACCAGGACTCTGTAGGGGGTGGGGGAGGGATGATGGGGGACGACTTCAGCTGTGCTGGCACCGTTTGTGGCTGCTGCCGCAGAGGAGGAAGTGGGCTGCCTGTGGTCATGGGGCTAAGGTGCTCGAAGGTGGGTGGGGGTCCAATCAGTTCCTCTGTCCCTGCAGTGTCAGTGCCCACAGCGGAGTTGCTGGGCTCTGGCGACTGGGAGGCAAGCAGGGTACTTCTCCCAGGGCGATCTGTACACTTTCCAAGGCCTGGGCCCAGGGAGAGATCTGTCCATCCGAGGTGTTTCCGGAGGCTCACTTCCCTTGGGCTGCCCAGGAAGTGGTTTCAGAGTGGGACTGACCAGCCGTCCGGCTGTGGCCTGCCCCGCCCCGGCCTTGCCTGTGAGGGGAGCAGTGCCTGACCAGTGGGTTAGACTGACTGACCAGGCTTCCCACTGCCAGGGCTGACCAGGCCTTGACAGAGGCCCGAGGAGAGGGCTCGGGGAGCTGAGGCTATGAAGTTCCCTGCAACCCCCATCACCCCAGCTCCTCCTTTCCTCTGAGCTCAGAGGCTCAGAGCGCTAACTCTGGCAGGCAGAGCTGCGTCGCGTGAACTGGCGTCGGCTGGGTTACGTCTCAGGGATTAGCCGGCTCCAAGCTGTACGAATGAACTTGGACAAGTGGCTTTGATGCCTGGTGCCTCATCTTTCTTCTCTGACAGATGAGACAATGATAGCATCCATCTTCCTGCGGTTGTGCCGGAAGCTACAGATAATGTATGCAAAGTAGCTAGCAACTTGCCTGGCACTTTATTAGTGTTTAAGGGGTAGAAACTGGAGTTATGTAAAGCACTTAGCACTCAGTTTGTGGTAACAATCCCCCAAAACAGCAAGTGGTACTGATGGTGGGGTTATTATTGTCTGAAGGCCTGGGCACTGGCCCAGTGTCACAGGGCCAGGTGGCTGCACAACGCGGCTGAGAAGCCAGGTCTCAGGCTCTGTTCTGCCTCCCAGTGGCAATGCTGCAGGGTGGGGAGGGTACGTTCCATGTCCTCTGAGGAGAGGAGCTGCAGGGCAGAGCAGCTGTGCCCACTCAGCAGCCCAGCCCCCTCACTCCCTTTCAAAGGGAGGAAAATAGATCTCATGACAAATGGATGCAGGGAAGAGAAAGGCAGCTGCCTGCTGCCCCCTCAGCCTCCCCTGGGCCCCTTCCCTGACTCTGGTCCCCTGCGGGACGTTGGGCCTGGAGAAACTGACGCTGGTGATGGGGGGTGGATGGTGAGCCCTCCTGCCAGACTGCCTGCCCTTTGGACCCCTGGAGTCAGCCTGTGGACTGGGAAGGGGGTAGACATCTGGGGATAGAAACCCCCCCTACACACATGTCCATACATACATCCTTGACACGTGGCAGCTGGTGACAGGGACATGCCTGTGCTAGGGACAGGGAGGGGAAGCCCTTTGCTCTCCAGGGCCCAGAGGCTGGGGGCCTCGGGTGTTGGTGTGGTAATGATAGTGGTATTGTAGGTGGGGGCCAGAAGACTGGAGGGCTGGAGATTGGCAGGGGCCTGGGCTAGGAGTTTTGAGTGAGGGCATATCCTGAAGGTTTAGGAGCAAGACCTCTGCAAGCACCAGACAGACCTGGGTTCGAATTCTCACGTGATATTTACTGGCTGTGTAGTCTTGAGCCAGGGACTAGACTGCTTTGAGCCTCAGCTGCCTCATCTGTGAAATGGGAAGGTCAAGGAGTTGTCCATTTGAGACCTGAATGATAAGGAGCCAGTGTGTGTTTCAGGGGAGGGGCAGGAAGACAGAATAGCAAGTGCGGAGACTCCTAAGCGGGAAGGAACTTGGCTGTTCAGGGAACTGAAAGGGGTCACCGTGGCCTGGGGCAGAGGAGTGAGGGGAAGGCAGTGGCCGAGGAGGTCAGGGAGGGTGGGTTAGGCCTGGGGGAGGCGCCTAGGCTTATTGGGAAGGAAAAGGTAACCATTAGGGACTTGGGCAGGGAGTGACGAGATCTGCCTTAGTTGCTGGGGCAGAAGGACTGTGGGGCCAGAGCAGAGGATGGAGAGCAAGCAGGTGCAGAGCCTGGGGAAGGTGATGGGGTGCTAGGATGGGGACAGCGGTGGACAGAAGAGATGACTTCAGGGTAGAATGCAGCACAGAACTGATGGTGATGCTGTGTGGGGAGGAGGGTGAACCCCCCACCTCCTCTGGTGTCATGGGGCCAGTGCTGGCCCTGCTAGGAGATGAGGGGACACTTGCATGGAGGACATGAGGAAGCCTGGCTCAAGTGCATTTGAGTGTCTCTAGAGCATGGTGAGCTTGGGGAGGCAGGTGGGCCCACAGGCAGGCCTGGAGTTTGTGGGACCTGAGCTGAAAGCAGAGACGTGAGAGTCAAGAGGTAGCGTGCAAGCCTGGGCTGGGGAGGACGGGGTTCGGCGGGTCTTTGGTGGGAAAGTTCAAGAGGCCCTCGGTATGGGGTTGGGATGGCTGTCCCTCAAAGGTCCCTGCCAAGGTGCCCAGGAGGGCAGGCTTGCGGTGGCTGAGCCACTGTTTTCACAACAGCCCCGGAAGCTTTGGATCATGTCACTGGCTTGTTGGGTAAACAGGCACAGTGGAGCGGCTAGATCAGATGCTTGCTTGGTGTGGGCTGCCGGGGCTGGGACCCCGGACCAGGGTGGAGGGAGACAGGAGGATTGCAGGGCCTTCTAGTACTAGGGCTGGAGAAAGCTTGTGGGTCTGAATCATCAGTACAGGGAGACCGAGGCCCTGAGAGAGAGAGCAGCTAGCCCAGGGTCTGCCAAAGGTCTCAGGCTGCCTTTGCCAAGCCTGGTCTTTTCCCAGAGCAGCAGTCCAGAGCAGGGCATTACAGGGGTGGGAGGCTTGAGAGAGCCCCTTTACCACTGATCCTGGTGACAGGACGGCTGGAAATGGGCAGCGGGGCAGGTGTGGAGAGGACAGGTGTGAGGGTGGAGGTGGTGATAAGGATGATGGTGCCAGGTCTTGCACTCAGCACAGCCTCCTAGGCAGGGCAAGATCATTCCCTTTTACAGACGAGGATGCCAGGGCACCTTTACCAGGCTCACAGGGCACCAAGGAACAGATCAGGTCTGAACTAGACCTGTCCAACTCACACCCAGGCCCCCACTCCTAAGTTCCTGTGTTCACTGCCCGCCATGGGATGGCACGCCATGGCCCTGCCTCTCTCCCGGCTTCTCCCGATCCCCAGATGGGGAGGCGTCATCCGAGCCCTGCTCCCCTTGTGGTGATGGGTGGCAAAAGCCTTAGGCGCCCATTTCACCTTCTCCCAAACACAGAGATTAATGTCAACTATGGGGAGAACCATGGGAATCTGGAAGGAGGCCTCTGGGGGTGCAGAGGGACAAGGTGGAGGAAGTAGACTCGGGGTCCACCTCTTTGGAGGCTGGAGGAGGAACCATTCCCACCCCCAGGCACACGGACATGCCCTCACCCCACAGGAGGCCAGGTGGCCAGTTCCAGAGTTAGAACTGGAGGGTCCCTCTCTGCCTCCCCACAAGGCTGCCCCATTGGCTTTGTGGCTTTGGGTGAATTGCTCTCTTTTTGTTGAGTTCTGCTCAGTGAGTCTGAGCTCACTGGAGGTCATGTGTGAGGTACCTGGCGTGGCCACCCCACCTGACAGGTGTGAACCTTCCCCTCCTTCCGTGTGCCAGGCCTCGGACTGCCACCTGTGACCCCCGGTCTCGTCCTCAGCCTCCGCTATCCCCTCAGACGGGTGGGCGGGGAGGCCTGCCCAGTGATGTATGCGACTGGCCCACTTCTTCCTCTGTGCACTTTGGACTTTGCTCTGGGCCAGGAGGGACTTTCTCTGCCTCCTTCCGTGGAGAGGCCCAGCCTGCCTGACACCCAGCTGCTGTTTCCCTCCTTAGCCGTTGTGCCCCAGGGGCTGTGGTCGAAAAGGCTACATTTGGACATTCCTGGTGCCAGACCCTAGCCAGACGTGTGTGGGTGCTTCCAGACTTGTGTGTTTATCCCTGTGTCTGCCTGGAATATCTCTGTCCATTGTGCTGGTGATACCGTGTGTGCACACAGATCTCTCTGTGCTTATGAGTGCATGAGGGTATCGATGTCTGTCAACAGGTGACAGCGGTTGTGGGGGGTGGTGTTTCTCAGTGTGTGTCACTGAGTCATCCTAGGAGTGTGTATGTGCCTGTGGTTACAACCATCTGTGTGTGTGTCTAACTGCAAGCAGGGTTCCCCATGTGTAACTGTGTGTTTGGGTTGGTGGGTGTGCCCGTGTGTGCACACATGTGCGGTTATTCTGGGAAAGACCCTCATGTACCCCCCACCCCAGCTCTTCACAGAGGCCCCCTTGTCCTCAGTCCTGCCGTGAAGGGGCCTTTGTTTCTCCCTCAGGGGGTACCTGGAACTCTCCCTCTGACTGAGTCCAGGGCTTCCCCAATCCTAGGACTAGCTGAGTGACTCAAGGCCTGGGCCTGGCATGGACTATGCCCCCAAGAAGGTCCTATCCTCACCCCTCCCCTTACCATGTGCTGGCAGGAGTGAGTGTGAGCCAGTGACAGCCAGGGTCCCAAGTCTTGCCTCTCAGACCCTTCTAGATCCTCTGACTGGCTGGGCCAGCTGCACCCCTGCACATCTCTCAGATTGAAGCCTGGTCCCCATTCTACCCCAGCCCCTCTCGCTCCCTTCCACTCACTACCTGAGCAGCGGTCATATCCTCCTCTGTAATTATATATTTATGTGACTGTCCCCTACCTTCCTAGCTGTGAGTTCCATGGCCCAGTATGTCTTGTCACTGTGGTGCCTGCTGGCTGGGCCTGAGGAGGGCTGGACTGGGCCTTTGGGACTTAGAGCCCCCACCCCATCGTGTGCAGAATTATGTCACAACCTGTACGTACTTTCCTGGGAAGAGGGTCCACATCTTTCATTGGTTCTCAGGGTATGACCACCCCTTTGCAATTGCAGAGGCTTCATTCATGCTGCTCAGGCCTCACCTGTGATTCCCACTGGATCCCTGTGGACTGGGTCAGCCTGGCAGAATGATTTTTGAATGTCCCCAGGACATTCATATGTGTGGCCAGAGCTGAGAAGCCCAAGACAGGGATTGAGACAGTGCCCAGAGAACAGACCCAGGTCCTCAGCATGCACTTCTCAGACAACTGCACAGGGTACCTGTAGTGAGTACATGAGGCAGGGGAGAAGCTGGCTTCCTGATTCCCCAGGGTTGGCCTTTAGAACTGTCTGCAAGGATATGTAGGAATTCAGGACATTCTGGCTGAGGGAATAGCATATGTTAAAGAGGGGGCTTAAAAGCGAGACAGGAGTTCACAGAGTAGCCAGAGGTGAGACCTGAGGTGAAGCAAGCCAGGGCCAAGCTGAGGTCTGGGGTTTCTCCAAGGGCAGTGGGAGCCCAGGAGGTTTCATGGGTTGGTGGTGACTGGTAGGGGTCGCTGGGGAAAGGGAGGAGAGTCCACTGCAGTGGTTGGTCTGTGAGGGGCGGGGCAAGAAGGAGCACGTGTGGGGGTTGAGGGTTGGGAGCAAGTGTCTGGACTTGCTCTGGGACTTGCCCATGATCTGAGACCATAGCTGGTCCTCCTCCAAGACAAAGCTGGTCATATGGAGGCTGGGGCATAGGCCCTGGTGGAAGGGCCTTAGAGGGGACCTTGCCTAGCCCTTCCCCTCCCCCACCTCCTGCTCTTCTTGCTGAGCCCATTTCCTGGGTTGTGAAACCCCTGTGGCCTCTCTGACTTGCTTCCGTCTGGGAAGGCCATCTGGGGAGGCCATCCTCCCTGCCAAGCCCGGCTGCCTTGCCCTGTTGCTGCTCTGCCAGAGTCAGCCCTGCTCCATACTACTGATCACACTGCCTTTCACTGGCCTACCCTCCCACTCCCTGGGCCTCATGTGTCCTCCCTCCTTCATTCATCCTTTTAGGCCCAAGTGGGCTAGACCTTGAACTACTCCCCAGGCTGGGTCTGTATCCCGAGGAAAGCCTGGGCCGACACTGCCTCCACTTTGCAGCCACCTCCACCCAGCCTTGACTGGCAGCGGGTGGTGCCTTCCATGGGCAGGCGACAGGGGCTGGCCCCAAGATTGGGCAGATATGTGTGGGAAAGGGTTGCATGGGAGGAGGGCGTCTTCTGCCCCAGCAGGTGCCCCGGCTCTGTTTGCTTGCCTTTCTTGACCTCAGCCTGCCCCCTCTTATTTCTCTGGCAGATTTTCTGAGGGAGCCTCCATCTATGTTTGCACACAGTCCCCAAGAGCCTGGCCAAGTCTCTCTTCTTGGGGCCCCATTTTGCTCCTCGGTCCAGTGGGCATGTCCCTGTGGCCTATGAGACAGAATCCAGTGCCAGTGAAGGACCGGAGTAGAGGGGCCAGGTCGGGTCTGGGGACCTGGAGACTCTCATTGCAGGACCTCATTCTTGGTTTCCCCCTCCCTGCAAAGAGGAGATGGGCGGGTCAGTGTCTAAAAGTCCATCTCTTAGATATGTTTTGACTTAATGGGTTTTATTTTTCACCTTTAACAAAACTGTTATTGAACAAATTACACATGATTGCTGTGGAAGAGTTAGAAAGTACACTTCTATTCCGGTTGGCACACCTCAGGCCATGTCTCCCACATCACCCCCATTGCTGGAACACACTCACGGGCGTACACGTGGATGTGCAGCATGCACACTTGTCCTCTGTGCCCCAGGAGTCCTCACCAGTGTGGTCACTCTGCTCACCTCAAGGTTGGCCTTGTCCACTGCCCTGGACGGCCTGGGAGTACATTGCCCTGGAGGAGGTGACCTGCCTGCTCTGGTCCTGCCCAGCACCACCTTTCCTTACCTCTGGGTGGCTGGTCTAGGGTGGGGTGGGGAGCCGAGTCAGTGGGCCCTCATGCCTTGGGACTGGAATCTAGTATGGCCTAGGCTTCCCCAGGTTTTGAGCACCAGAGGCTGGCCCAAGGGGCTGGGATGGGCGGGAAGGTAGAATTCAGGGGTCTGTACCACCCTCATACAGAAAAGGAAGAGGTCCTCAAGGTCAGGTCTAGGACCGGCCCAGAGGGGGTTGGGCAGATAGACTCTGATTAAGCACAGGGCACCACTCTCCTGGTGCCCTTACCCCTCTCCTCGTTTCCTCTGTCCTCAGTGTCTGTGTGTAGTGCTTGGCACATTTATCTGTCTGTACCTTTGCTCCCTCTTTCCCTTTGTCTCTTCTTCCTGACATGGTATACGGGAAAGAACATTGGCTGCAAGATGCAGACCTGGATTCAAATCCTTCTACCACTTACTGGCTGTGTGACCTTGGGCAGGGCATTTAACCTCTCCAAATCTGTTTCTTCATCAGTAAAATACCCACTTCCAGAACCAGCACGGACACGAAGTGAGCTAATGCCATTACAAGGTTAATCTGGTGTGTGTTGGCCTTAGGGAAGGATGATCCTTCTTATAAGTGAGGGTGCTGAGATTCACCCCCAGATCCTCTGACTCTGTGTCCGGTGCTCTCCCAACTTCATAGGGCTGCCTCTGCTATGGGCTGAAGAAATTGGAGAGTAGAGATTAACAGCCCACTGCTAGCTGGGAAAGGCCTGGCTGGCCTCAGCCAGCTCTGAGGGGCAGGTCCCCATGGAGGTCTGTGTGGGATCAGCCCTTGCCACTTCCATGGCCTGGCAGAGCGGCAGTGAGGCTGAGCCAGTGGCCTTCCTTTGGGGCCTATGGGCCTGGGCCTATTTGCATGGGGGCTATAAATAATCGGCACACCTTGCTTTTGTGCTGTTACTTCAGTCCCTGGTTTCCCCACCAGTGTTCAGACTGCAAGGTAGATGGGCAGTGCTGGCTTCACTGTGCAGGGCCCAAGACCTCTCTCAGGGTCACGTGGTAATAGAAGAAGATCCTGGTTCATGGTGTCTGTCTCCCTCCTGGGGTCTGGGCCATGCAGTGGGGTGGAGGGCCCATGCCCTAGTGTTAGTCTACGAAATTGGGGCTTGGGTGACCCAACCCTGGGGTTGCTGCTGAGTAGCCCCATGGGTCCCCCTCCTCATGGCACTGCGGCCTGGCTGTACAGGTTTGGGGCCAGGGCTGGGGCTTGCTGTGGTTACGGTTTCCCTCCAGTGGCTTCTAACTGAGCAGCAGCTGCTCTGAGTGTGATCATTGGGTGCTGGAGCGCAGGCCTGATTGGCGGCCTGCGAGGCTGGGCTCTGCCTCACATTCCTGGGGCTTCTCTGATTCCATCTCCTCCATGCAGCCCCCTGGGGTGGTCCCCATGGACAGAGGTGGGTGAGGTCATGGAGCTGGGACCATCTGGACTGGGCCCCAAGGGGAGGCGGTGGGGAGGCATCTTGACCGCTTGCCTCAAATGCCCAGATCATTTTGCCACCAAGGCTACCCTGACCCCCTCTCTCGCAGGAACCCAGGCCCCTGCAGCGTGACTACTGCTCCTTTGTCCCTGCCTGTGTGACCACTCAGCCCTCATCCTCTGAGACACTCAGAAAGCCCGTCAGTGCCCCACCCTGGGTCCCAGGGTTATCCTGTTGGGAAGCACACGGCCCAGCGTGTCTGCTGGGGTCGGGCCTGGGAGTTGTGGATGCAAACTTGTGGCAAACGTGTGCTGTGCAGGGGCCCTGCTGATCATCTGGACCCCCCAGGGAGAACTCGGCTGGGTGCTCCACACCTTGGGTCCCCAGGCCAGCAGGGTGGCCTCACGAAGGGCACGATGTCCTTTTTGCCCGACAGTTTGGGACATTCACCCAGATTCACACACACACACACACACACACACACACACACACACACAGCCAGCCTGGCCCATGCAGCCTGCTCTCTTTCCCATTCACATTAGCTCAGTGCCCACTTTGTGCCACCCACTCACACCTTCAGACACTCCAGCTCACACACTCACACATGCTTGAGTTCAGGGAGGAGCCAGCAGCCCCCCACGGCCAGCTCCTCCTCCCTGCCTACCAAGAGGTCATAGTGGCTGGTTTGGCTGGTCTTACGCTGAAGGCTTTGGGACCTGAGCTCAGATGTGAGCTTACACACCCATTCTGGCTCCTTCTGAGTAGGAGCCAGGCCTGGGCAGGGGACGTGGTGGGGTCTGCCTCGCCTGGAGCGCCTCCCCTCTCCCCTGGCTGCTGGCCTCAGAAGACCGGCGGGGCCCCTGGGCTGGGCTTCAGGCTGAGGTCAGTGTTTCCTGTGAGCTCATCTGGGCTGGGAGCTCTCGGCAGACCCGGCTGCTGCTCTGGCTGCTTTGTGGAGGAGCTGGGGGAGCTATCCCGGGGGCAGGGCAGCTCTGGCATATTCACATGTATGTGGGGGGGGGTGTCTAGGGGCACGTGTCTGAGATTGCCGCCACGCTGGCTTACATTCAATATGGAGTGAGTACATACGTATGTGCATGTACATGAGTGAGTGTTCGTTCAACCATGTTTATGGAGCAGCCTCGTGTGTGGGGCCCAGAGCCAGTGTCCACGTAGGTGTATGAGGGTACACCCAGGGGCTTGCACATGTGGCCCTCCTCCAGGAATAACAACCCAAAAGACCCTCAGGGTCACCTCCTTTAGTGACCCTTGATTTGAGGAAGAGCAAGGAATAGGGCGAAATGTGGGGGTGACCTGTGTGGTTTAAAAAACAAGTTCAGTGTTACGTTCAACATTAAAATAGTTTTATATTTGGGAAAAATTAGTTGGAAAGCGCAGGCAACCTCTGTAGGATGAGGGGCACCTGACCCAGAGGGGCTGGCGTTCAAAAGGTCAGGGGTGAGGGCGGGGCCTTTCCCTGCCCTGGTCCCTGAATGAAATGGGTGCTTAATTAGTGGAATCTCAGCTTTAGCTTCTGGCTCAGCCTCAGGGTTTCCGTTTTTCCATCTGAACGGTGGGGGTGGTCATCTTGGCCCTATTTGTCCTCCTGGGTAGTTATGAATAAAAAACAAACTTCGAAAACCAAGAAGATCTGCAAGGGAACAGGGTGCAGGGAGGCGGGGGTACCGTCCTGCCCATCTTGGCTGGCACTGACGTGCTGGAGCCCAGCATATACCGAGTGCTCAGCACATAGTATGTGCACAGGAATTGGGTATTACAGGGGGCCTTAAATGAGTCCCCAAATAAATGACTCGTGGTCACAGACTCAATGCCTCCAGGGTCCCGGTAGGTTTTGGAAAGGAGTAAAAAGGGGGCCCCTGGCCTGGAGTAGACTGGCAGGGGTGCCAGCCAGCTGTTGCCCAGTGTGCTTGAGGTCACATCTTCATTTTACCAGGGATGCCACAAATCCAGACTTCCAGAAAACTTCTCAGTTTTGACAACGGCAACTAGAACTAGCGCCCTGTAAGCACTAACTCATGGGCCAAACTCAATGCGGAGAGAGTCCCCCGGGGGCACCCGAGCAGCGCCTCCTGGGACTGTCCCTTGCTGCCCAGCCTCACCCATTCTGTCCGTACAGCCGTACTGCAGGCCCCAGCATGGCACCGTTCCTGCGTATCGCCTTCACCTCCTATGAGCTCGGCTCCCTGCAGGCTGCGGATGAGGCCAGCCAGCCCTTCTGTGCCGTGAAGATGAAGGAGGCACTTAGCACAGGTAGGACTGAGAATCCAGGCTCGGTGGGAGGCCCTGCAGGGCCCATGCCTTGTTCCCCTAGAACTTCCGAGGGATCCTTCTCTTCCTCATCCTCACCTCCCGGCCCAGCCCAGCTGTGGGTGTAGGACCGTGGAGACCACCGAGTGCCCGTAGGGTCTCTAGCACTGGCTGTGTAGAGCCTTCTCCAGGGTGATCGTGGGGTGGAGGTGGGGGGGAGGGGGGATTCTGGCTCCTCCCCCATTGGTGGGTTCACCCAACAATTTCCTCATGCTCATCTGTGCCAGCCCCTGTGCTGGGCACTGAGGACACTGCCATGCTCCAGGGCTAACTTAGCCCTGCCCTCATGGGGCTCACAGTCAGGTGTGGGAGCCAGACAATGAGTCCCGTGACAGGGAAGCCCACAGGAGGCACTGTCCCAGGCTGGGCTCAGCAAGGTCCTCCTGGAAGAGGCAAACATCTCACACCATTCCTTCTTGCTTCTGTCCTCACTTGCTGAGCCCCTGGCTCATCCCTTAGGTCCCAGCTGAGCTGTCCCTTCTTCCAGGAGGCATTCCCTGACCCTTAGGCTGGGGCATGCCACCTGACCATGACCCAGAGCAGGTCTAAAGCCCTGGCCTTGCCATCTTCAATCTCATCACAGCTGTGATTTAACATTTACTTGAGGAATTAATGGGCTCATGTCTCTGCCCTGGACCGGGCTCTAGGGAGACAGGCACTGTTTTTCACTTTTCTTTCTGTCGTGTGCTTCACCTCCAAATGCCAAGGCTGGCATGACGGGCCTCCACATGTGTTCACTGAGTGCATGAAGGGAGGTGACAGCTAAGTGGGACTGAGGAAGAGGGTCACAGGAAGAGGGAAGAGCAGGGGCTGGGATGGGACCTAGCAGGGCTTCCTAGAGGAGCTGCAGGCAGCTGTGTGCTCTAGGGTGTGTTAGGAATGACATGAGGCTGGGGAGGTGAGCAGAGCACAGTTGTGAAGGCGGGGGAGTGGAAATATCAGAGGGAGAGCCAGGAGGATTCTCTCTGACTGAAGGCTATGGGAAGTCTGGGGGTGGGGTGGTGGGACAGAGGGACCCCAGCCGGACCTTGCCTGCCTGGCCATGTTGCAGAGCGCGGGAAGACACTGGTGCAGAAGAAGCCCACCATGTACCCCGAGTGGAAGTCGACGTTCGATGCCCACATCTACGAGGGCCGCGTCATCCAGATCGTGCTGATGCGGGCAGCCGAAGAGCCGATGTCTGAGGTGACAGTGGGTGTGTCGGTACTGGCCGAGCGCTGCAAGAAGAACAATGGCAAGGCCGAGTTCTGGGTGAGGACGTGAGGGCTGCAGCGTGTGCACGCACGTGTGTGGGCCCCTGGGTGAGCCTGGCTGAGGGGTGCAGGTCCTGTCTGGCCACTGGAGCAGCTCTGCGATCGGTGCTGGCTCTGTGATTTACCAGATCCCAGACCTTCTGAGCCCAGTTCTGAATCTGTAAAAGGAGAAGCTAGCAAAAGACCCCACCTCAGGGTCATTTGTTCAGGTGACATGAGTCACTGGATGCCAAGGGCTTATTGTAGCGCTGGGCACATAGTAGGTGCTCAAGGGAGCCATCCTTGCCATTGCGACTACTCTTTTCCCTTTTAATTTTGTGAAAGCACGATATGCACAAGGTAAAACATTTCAGAATGTATGTAAGGGTATGTCCTGGCCCCACCACCAGGCACCGCACCCACTTCTCAGAGGCCCCCATTGTTCCAAGTTCTGTTTGGAGCCTTCACAGATATTCCAGGCCCAGGCAGGCATTAGGGAACATATGTCTCCTCAACGGTGAGGAGGTGGGAGAAAGGGAAGGCTTATGGCCATCACTCACCTGCTGAAACCTGGACTTTGCACACGCATATGGCCATGTGGCCCTCATGGCCACGGATGTCAGCGCTGGCAGAGCACCTCTTGCCCCCTGGGGTTACATGTGGGCTCCTGCATCCAAGATGTCCCCACTGGAAAGACACTATGACTGTGAGGGACTCTGGTGAGCCTCCAGTGAGGTATGAAGGGGCCAGGAGAGAAGTTGACCTAGGGCTGTACGAACACTTGGCTGGTCAGGTAGAGATACTTGCTGTGCTGTCTGTCTACTCCACCAAGAAACGATATCAGTCACCAGGCATGGGTGTTGGCAGAGGTGAAGGTCCTGCCAGAAGCAGCCAGTCTATGTGAGGAGGCTGGGCATGCAGAGACTCGGACATAGAGAACCAGTGTGGGTGTCTCAACACGCATGTGTCTGTGTCTCTGTGTGTGCAGGGACTTGGGGGTGTGGGGGGGCATTCTAAGATCCTCGTTAAGGGGGCAGCCAGGAGTGGGGGTGGGGAGTTTCCCTTCCCACTCTGTTCCTGGGCCATGTGGCCGGGCTGGGTGTGGGCTGGATCTTTTCACTTCCCCAAATGTAATAATACCTCTGGGTAGAGGGTGGGGGCGGGGCTCAGGGGCGGGGCCGTGCCCACACTGGGCAGACAGGTGTCTGGCTAGGCTGGCAGGACTCCCTTGGCCTTGGGGGACCAACCATGGGGGCGGGTTCTGAGGCCAGCATGGCTGGAGCCCGCCCTCATTGACCCCCCACCCCCATCCCTTCCCTACCCTCACCCCTGCAGCTGGACCTGCAACCCCAGGCCAAGGTGTTGATGTCTGTGCAGTATTTCCTGGAAGACATAGGTAAGACCCTCCCTATCTGGGCTGGGGGTGTAGGTTCAGAGGCCAGAGCCAGGACAGAACCTTAGGGAAGCAGTCCCTGTGGGCAGTCTGTCCAGGGCCACCCTGGGAGGGACTACAGGAATGTTACCCTTTCCGGGGCTGGGGCTGACTTCACTACTCCACGGCCGCCAGATTGCAAACAGTCTATGCGGGGTGAAGACGAGGCCAAGTTTCCAACAATGAACCGCCGTGGAGCCATCAAGCAGGCCAAGATCCACTACATCAAGAACCATGAGTTTATTGCCACCTTCTTCAGACAGCCCACCTTCTGTTCTGTATGCAAAGACTTTGTTTGGTGAGGGCTGGCTGTGCCTCCTGAGAGTGGGGTCTGGGGAGGGAGGGCCCCACACCCAGAACTCACCCTGCCTGGGGATTTGCCTTTCAGGGGTCTCAACAAGCAAGGCTACAAATGCAGGCGTAAGTGTCTCCACTGCCCGGTCTGTTTGCACACGTGTGTCTGCCAGTACCTGCGTGCGTTCTCAGGAAAGCCCATGTCCCTGTGCAGGGATCACATGTCTAGACTCTGTGTGCTTGCATGCGTGCATGTGAGATTTTCCACGTCATTGTCTATGTACGAGAACCACACTCAGTGGGTGCATGAGTGGGCTTGCTCTGGCTCATGAAAGCCAGTTCTCTGTGTCTTTTCCTAGGCTTTGGTGCAGTATTTACATAGAAATCAGCCAATGCTACTTATCACGGCTCTTTTCCCCTGCAGAGGCTATTAGACCTTTTATAGTATACCCTTGGCTGCACATGTGCTTCTGTTTAGACATGTGTGTATATGGGTACACACATATAAGATACCTCCACAGTGGTGCTGGTTCTGAACACAAGCTCTGGGGGCACCTGGATGGCTCAGTCAGCTAATCGTTCAACTTCGGCTCAGGTCATGATCTCATGGTTCATGGGTTCGAGTCCCACATTAGGCTCTGTGCTGACAGCTCAGAGCCTGGAGCCTGCTTCAGATTCTGTGTCTCCCTCTCTCTCTGCCCCTCCCCCACTCATGCTCTGCCTCTATCTCAAAAATAAATAAACATTAAAAAAAAAATTGAGCACAAGCTCTGGAGCCAGATGGCCTGGGTTTGAATCCTAACTCTGCCACTTCCTATTTGTAGGGCCTTAGAGTGACTTAACCTTTCTGTGCCTCAGTAAAATGGGGATAATAGCCTTTATGAAGATCAAATGGGATAAAATATATAAAGCTGCAGTTTAGGTGACTAGTACATAGTAAGCATTTTATATAGAGAGCGTATTGTCATTATGCAGCAGTGTGTATATTCTGGTGTCTTTGTGGTGGTGGTGGTGGTGGTGGTGGTGGTGGTGGTGGTGTGTGTGCGCATGTGTGTGCATGTGCAGGAGAGAGCTTAGGACCCGTTTGCTGTCCCAAGCATAGCAGAGAGACAGGGGGCTCTCTGCCTGCAGTCCTCTCACTGCAATACTCTGTGCCCTCATTGCTGCCCCCACTGCCCACTAGGACCCCTTGAACCTTCCCTAATCTCTGAGATCCTCCAATTGGCCCGCCCTCCCTGCTCCTCCCCTTTCCAGGCCCCTCCTGCAAGGGCAGGCAGGAGGAGAGAAAAAGCAAGCTGTGGGCCCCAGGCGTCTGTGGGGTGAGGGTGTGGGCGATCAGGGAAAACAGTGGCTTTGTATAGAGGGCTGGACTGGGCCAGTGGGCGCCAGCTGACAGCTCTGCCCCTCCTGGTGCCTTCCCATCCCCCTCCTGGCCTGTGCCTCCTCAAGAATGCAACGCTGCCATCCACAAGAAATGCATCGACAAGATCATCGGCCGGTGCACCGGCACCGCAGCCAACAGCCGGGACACCATAGTGAGGCTGGGCCCAGGGCGGGGGACCTGGGGGGGCTTGGCCAGCTGGGAGGGATTTGGGTTCTCCCCACCCCTTCCCTGTGGAGCTTGTCCTTCTCCCCATTTTTCTTGGTTGCCTCCTTGGACTTCCAGATTGCCCAGTTCCTGTACCTTCCCCCTTGCCCCCCCTACCCCATGGCCCAGTGGAGCCCTTTTGAGCATCTTGCCATGCACGGGGTTGAGGAGAACTAGGGGTTGAGGAAGGAGCTAGAGCTGGCATGTGACCCTCAACCTGTGACACTCTCCTTCCCAGTTCCAGAAAGAACGTTTCAACATCGACATGCCGCACCGATTCAAGGTTTACAACTACATGAGCCCCACCTTCTGTGACCACTGTGGCAGCTTGCTGTGGGGGCTGGTGAAGCAGGGACTAAAATGTGAAGGTGCGTGCCACCCAGCTCCGGGGACTAGGGCTGAGCAGGAGGGCACTCCCAGCTGGTGCCTACCCACCCAGACCTCCTAAACTCCCACTAACTAATGCTGCCTTTGCCCCGCTGCTGGGGAAGGCCATGATGTCCCCTCCCCACTGGCTTCCCCATTTACCTGCTGTGTGACCAGGAGTCCCCACTGCTCTGAGCTCAGTGTCCTCAAGTGGAAGATAGGGGTAAGAGTAGAGTAGGGCCCAGGGAATCACTGAGGGACAAGCAGGCGGAAGGTGTTGAGCAAACACGTTTCACAGACCCCTTCCCTGGGCCCAGGCTTTAGTGAGGCAGAAACAGGGGGCCCCCTGAGAGGAAAAGTGGCTTGTCTAGGTTGCCCTAGACATTCTTTGAAGGGTTTAGAGTTAGGTCTCCTATCTTGTGCCTTTTTTTTTTCTTTTTCTTCTTTAAATAATGAAAGATTTAAAGCACTCACGATGGCTTCAGATGCATTTTTTTTTAAAGACCAGAAACCCAGCAGACTCCACCAAAGCCCTGCTTCCTCCTGCTCCCTCCTCCCCTCCTCCCCTCCTCTCTGCACTTGGCTGAGCCTGGGGGGACGGGGACAGTTCTCCCAGAGCCTGCCGGCAGCCTGTCAGGCCCTGCCTGAGCGGGGGCCCTGATGGCCCTGTGTCTGCTTCACCCCAGACTGTGGCATGAATGTGCACCATAAGTGCCAGAAGAAGGTGGCCAACCTCTGTGGCATTAACCAGAAGCTCTTGGCTGAGGCGTTGAACCAAGTGAGCCAGGTAGGCAGACACGGTGGGAACCCTGGACACAAGGTGGCAGGATTGGGGGTGGGCCGTCAGGGCTCATGCTACTATTAGAGAACCCTGGGGTGTGGAGTGGGTGGGCAGCATTTGTATTCATGACCCCACTTCTGGAAGATGTAGTCCAAGAATTAGCAGAAGGCAGTGGGCTTGTTCTCATATAAGAAATTATTCAAGTGGTTGTGTACTTGGTGAGCCCGGAGGACCACAAGGTTGGAATGCTTGGAACTAAGAGCACTTATTGTGTGTATGTTTTATGTGTTGTGTATGTTGTGTGTTTGGGTGTGGGTGGAGCTTGAGAAATGCCATAACACTTTAAGGTAAAATTCTAGAATCAATTACCAGTGAAGGCAACACAAATAATCCATTGAGTAAGTGGTGGGAGGATTCAATGTGCAAAATTTTCTTTCTATTCAGTGCCTTCCAGGCCATCAAGTTATCCCTGTGCTACAGGGTGTGTGTGTGTGTGTGTGTGCGTGCGTGTGTGCGCGCGCGCGCGCTCCCTGGAGTCCTGGGCTTTGCCCCTGCTGTCCCCCATTGGTTTTGAGAGTGGAGTCATGGATGGTTGGGGTTCTCCTTCTTGGCTGAGAGTTCTGATCCTGGTATGACTGACTGGATGTCTCCCTAACCTCTACCCTCTCCTCCAGAGACCCTTCCGGAAGTCAGAAACAGAGCCCGTTGGGATCTACCAGAATTTTGAGAAGAAGCCAGAAATCTCTGGAGAAATTGTCGCAGGTGAAGCTGGGCCCATTTCCCCCCGGAAAGTTCCCACTCCCCACTAGGACCCAAGATGGGACCCAACCTCCCTCTACTGTTGAGACCTGAAGGGAGATACCACCCCTGGAGAGGGAGTCCCTTCCTCTTTGAGGCCCCTTACCCCACCCCACCACTTGGCCCCAGGGGAGGGGACTCAGCAGACAGACACCTGAGTCTAAAGTGCCATCTCTTGGGCAGACAATGGGACCTACGGCAAGATCTGGGAGGGCAGCACCAGGTGCAACATTGAGAACTTCACCTTCCACAAGGTCCTGGGCAAAGGCAGCTTTGGGAAGGTAAGGGGCTGTTTGGCCCTGGGGCAACTCAATGGACCTTGGCCCAGGAACCCAGGAGCCCAGGGGCACCTGCATCCCACCCTACCTGGCTTCTTCCTGATGGGGTGCGGTTGTGGTGTCCTAGCTTTTGGCCTGGCCTTCCCCCCCCTCGACATCCTGCCCACCCATCAGGTGCTGCTTGCAGAGCTGAAGGGCAGGAAGGAGTTCTTTGCGGTCAAGGCCCTCAAGAAGGACGTGGTTCTGATCGATGATGATGTGGAGTGCACCATGGTGGAGAAGCGGGTGCTGGCACTCGCCTGGGAGAATCCCTTTCTCACCCACCTCTTCTGTACATTCCAGACCAAGGTACCCAGCCCTCCCACTGTCATTGTGTCTGGAGCCACAGCCCCCCTTGGCCTCCCAGCGGGGCCATGTCTCCCCTGCTTGTGTCCTCCAGGGCAGAGTTGTCCCCTAATTCCTTCCGCCCTTGGTAGCCCTCAGTAGAGTTGCTTCAGCCCTTTTCTGTGCCTCTGCTCACCGCTCTTTCCACCCCAGGACCACTTGTTCTTCGTGATGGAGTTCCTCAACGGGGGGGACCTGATGTACCACATCCAGGACAAAGGCCGCTTCGAGCTCTACCGTGCTACGTATGTGAGGGACCTGTGGGGGGAGGAGCCCTGCTGGTCTGCCCTCTTTTCCTTCTTCCCTGTCCCTGGAGAAGCCAGCCTGGGCTAGAGCTGGGCTTGGAGAGATTTGGGGTGCCTGGGGCTATCCCCACCATATGGGAAGCCATGGGTGGTGAGTGAGCTCTGGCTGACAGCACAGCACAGGCGTACTGGGGTCCTGTCCCCTGCTCCTTGAGCCTCAGCTTGGGCAGCCTTGCAGATGGTAATGCTGTACAACACAGGACCCTGGTGTACAACACAGGACCCCAGACTAATATGTACCCCTTCCCAAACTCTGTGGTGTGTGTGTGTGTGTGTGTGTGTGTGTGTGTGTGTGTGTATGTCTATATAAATGTATACACTCATGACAGAACTGTCTCATTTGGAGCTTTTCCTTAATAATTTTCTTTTTGGTTGCCAGGCCCCCTCCCCCTCTTGCCTGATACAAGATGTGCTTAATCAGACCCAGGTGGCCCATGGGGTTTTTTGCAGCATTTCCTGACCCTGGGGATAGGGGTGAGGGCCCAGGAAGAAGCAGGGGTTGGTCACGGAAATCCCAGAACACTTCGTCTCTCTCTGTCATCCAGGTTTTATGCAGCCGAGATCGTCTGTGGACTACAGTTTCTACACAACAAAGGGATTATTTACAGGTATGAGGAGGGGAGTGGTTGGGAGCCTTTCAGGAGGGAAAGCTCCACCCCACAATGCTCTGAGTGAGGCCCAGCCCAGCCATGGCCCTATCTCTGCTTAGAGTCCGTTGTTAGTTGGGTATTTGCCTAAACCTCCTACTCCATTGCTGGGATTCCTGTGGCCCCTCTGCTGAGGCTGGCCCAGCTCCAGGCACTGGGGACTCATTGCCCATACTTGGTTCCACTGGTGGGAGTACGCACTGCCTGGTAGTGTCTCCCTTCCTTGGAGCAATCGATCTTGCTCCGAGGCCCCATCTGAGCAGTCTAAGCTTCCATCAGTAGGGACTGGTTCCATCAATTCTCACCTAATAAATGACAGTCCCGTCCTGCAGTGGATTAGTAAGGACCCATCAGAAAGGCTGACTGAACTCTGTGCACTGATGTGGGACGGGGCTAAGCTACGTTGCCAGGTGGGTTACTAATCCGTGGGACAGTGTGCCTTGAATATTAGGATTCAGGATTTAGAAGGTGGGGGCGAGCGGCACATGGTGATGTGCTTGTCCCTGCCTGGGATTGCTCTGGGTATCGAGGTTAGGGAAAATGGACTTTGTGCTGTTTGCCCTTCTCTGGTACTTGTTACCGTGTGCGTAAATTACCTCCTCCAACCACAGACTGTGTAGAGCAGATGTGGTCCCTGCCCTCATGGAGTCAGACCAAACTGAGCTCGGGGCCGCCTCCACCGCTGACCAGCTAGGTGACCCTGGGCAAGTGACATCACCGCTCTGAGCCTCGATTCGGGCTTTAGGAAGTAGGATGGTGTATATCCAGCATGTAGCACACCAGCAGGTGTTTTGCAGGGAACACCCGTTTTTAGCACGTCTTTCTCCTTCTGCATCCTTGCCTCTTTGTCATTCCCTTGTCCCCTTGGGGAGATTCCTAGGCTTACAGGGTTGGAAATGGGGCCATGGGGGCTGAGGGGAGAGGAGGGGGATTGGTCCCTGATGACTCCCTTTCCCACACCATCCTCTCAGGGACCTCAAGCTGGACAACGTGATGCTGGACCAGGATGGCCACATCAAGATCGCCGACTTTGGGATGTGCAAGGAGAACATCTTCGGGGAGAAACAGGCCAGCACCTTCTGTGGCACCCCTGACTATATCGCCCCCGAGGTGAGTGGGCACCGTCCTAGCCACCAGCCCAGTGAGATACCTTGTCTCAGTGGGGGTGGGGACTGTGATGTCCGAGCCACAGCTAGGAGGGTGAAGAGGCCTGGTGGGTGCTGCGCATGCCCTGGGGCACCTCTCAGCTCCTGCACCCCTTCTCCTGCCCCAGATTCTGCAGGGCCTGAAGTACTCATTCTCCGTGGATTGGTGGTCCTTTGGAGTCCTTCTCTATGAGATGCTCATTGGTCAGTCCCCCTTCCATGGTGACGATGAGGACGAACTGTTTGAGTCCATCCGTGTGGACACACCACATTATCCCCGCTGGATCACCAAGGAGTCCAAGGATATCCTGGAGAAGGTGGGAGGCCCCGGGCTGGGTTGGCTGGGGCAGGGGTCAGTACACATTCAGATCGTGGGATGGCCAGAAGCCCCTCATCTCTGGAATGGTAGCCTCACTGATGCTCTGGTCCTAACACACTGGGGGGTATCGCTCGCTCTCCGTGTTCCCGGAGCTCCTGAGTCCACTGCGCCGAGTCAGCCTGGTATGGTGATTATGAGCTTAGGGTCATAAGCTGAAGCTCAGCTGAGTCTGTCTCCTTGTCTGCAAAATGGAGGCTACAGGGGAAACTGCCTCACAGAGTTTTTGGGAAAAAAACCATAAACGTGTGGTGCTCAGGTCTATGCCAGGCAGACAATAAACACCCAATGAACTCTACTGCTTTTAAGCACGGTCCCACCAGCAGGAAGTCCTGGCAGCCCTACTCCATGGACTGTCATCTCTGAGGGGCCCAGCGGTGCAGCGGGGCCAGAGAGGACCCTCTTGGCTCCAGGGGCCCTGGGTTGTGCTGCTGGGTTGGACTAGACCCGCCTGGGCACCCCTGGGCCTGCTCGGGGGGTTTGTGGAGGCTCTGGCCTCCCTGCAGCCCTCAGGTGCTAACCAGGGCCCCTACTGGGTTGCAGCTGCTTGAAAGGGATACAACCAAGAGGCTGGGAGTGACAGGGAACATCAAAATCCACCCCTTCTTCAAGACCATCAACTGGACTCTTCTGGAGAAACGAGCCGTGGAACCGCCCTTCAAGCCCAAAGTGGTACGTGATCCCACTCCCATGGGGGCCCCTACTGGATGTTGCCCTCCGCTGCCTTCCTCTTGGGCATCTCCTTTGCTCTGCTTCTCTCTTGCTTCATTTACATGCCTTCCTCCTCTCCATTCTGCCAGCAAACCTGCTTTCCCGGCCTCACGTGCACATTCGGTCACAGCCTCTACCCTTGTGTTCTTACCCTCTCTCTCCCTCACTCAGTCAGTCAAGAAACAGTGGGAACTGCAGATCCAGACATTCTTTAGGGCCCCCTGTATGCAGGCGACTAGGCTGTGGGAATCAGAGTTAAGACCTCGCTCCCTCCCTCCCATCTGTCTTCCAAGAAATACTGGAAATGCTGGGAGCCTGCTGGCTGCCTGTTGAGTGCCTGATGGGTACCGTGCTGAGCTGCGCTCCCAGGCCCAGAGCCAGAGAAACTCCAGCCCCTGGGGGAGATTATCACTTGCACACTGATGATCATTTGTGATAGGAAACAACAGCACGAGAGCTGTCACAAGGCCACATATGACCAGTTGTCACTGGGCGGGGGTGGGAGGGTCTGTCAGCAGGAGCCCAGATGTAGAGAACAGAGTGGGTCTGAGAAGAAGTGGGGTATGGGCAGGGTGGGGAGACTAGGCCAGGCAGAGGGCAGCTGCGAGGCATTCCAGACAGAGGAGGAATGTTCACACAAAAGCCCAGAATCTACAGAGGCCACCTAGGAGCCAGCAGGAGAGCAGAGGCAGGTTGGGGCCAGAATTCTTAGGTAAGAAGTTAGACTCTGTAGCCCTTCTCTGACCATAGCTCTTCCCTCTCGCTTCCTTTGTCTCTGTCAGGACACACTGCCCCCAGGCAGGCAGCCTGTGTAATGTGCCCCACATTTGTGTTTTGTCACCAGAGAGCATCGCCCTTGCTCCAGGGGTCTCAAACTCGGGGGCCCCTGGGCTGGGCACCGTATCACCAGGCCAGGCCAGCTGTAGGAAGGCCACACAGCCTGCTTTCGGTCTCTCGCTTTTGCTAGAAAGAGGGGCCGATTTATTTCTCTGCACTAGAAAACACAGGGCAGGTGTGTAGGTCAGCAGGGCCGTCAGTGGGAAATCATGGGGCCTCTGGCGAGCTGTCCGAGGGGCTTCAGTACCAAGAGTGGACCTCCCGGGAAATGGGGCCAAGGCTGTTTGCTCTGCCAGTTTTCAAAAGCCAGAAATCTGGGTTTTTATGTCAAATTGTCCAATTTTAAAATAATTGGCTAGGGGCGCCTGGGTGGCTCAGTCTGTTAAGCGTCCAACTTTAGTTCAGGTCATGATCTCACAGTTCGTGGGTTTGAGCCCCGCATCGGGCTCTGTGCTAACAGTTCGGAGCCTGGAGTCTGCTTTGGATTTTGTGTTTGCTCCTCTCCCGCTCATGCTCTGTCTCTCTCTCTCAAAAATAAATAAGCATTATATATATATATATATAATTCTTTTAAAAATAAAAAATAAAATAATTGACTCAAATCCCATTAAAAACCCAGTACCAGTCAAAATGATTGTACCTACCTGCTCAGTTTGGCCTGAAGGCCACCAGCCTGAGATCTAGTATCATTCCATTGTATCGCCAGAAGCAGAGTTGGCAAACTTTTCCTGGAACAGGCTGGTGCTAAATATTTCAGGCTTTGCAGGCCAGTCTCAAAGCAGCCATAGAAGATTTATCAACGAATGGGTATAGTCTTATACTAATAAAACTTTATTTACAGGCACTGAAATTTGGATTTCATTTAAATTTTACATATCATGAAATATTAATCTCCTTTTGATTTTTTTTCCCTAAACATTAAAAATGTGAAAGCCATTCTTTTTTTTTTTTTGAAGCCATTCTTAAAGCTTTTGGTGGGTGGGGTTCGCTCACGGGCTGTGGTTTGCTAGAACCCTGTTCAGGATGATGCCCACCTCTCCTTATCCAGGCCCAGAGTTCCTTGATGGCTTCTTTTATCCCCCCTGGTGAGATAGCACCCACTATCCAGCTGGGATCCTCTCAGGCTCTTGGGAGAGACTCCCTTTTCTGTTCTTAATAAGGCTGGCTCAGGGCACCTGGGTGACTTAGTTAAGCATCTGACTTCAGCTTAGGTCATGATCTCACAGTTCACAAGTTTGAGCCCTGCATTGGGCTCTGTGCTGACAGCTCAGAGCCTGGAGCCTGCTTTGGATTCTGTGTCTCCCTGTCTCTCTGCCCCTCCCCTACTCATGTTCTGTCTCTCTCAAAAATAAATAAACATTAAAAAAAAAAACAAGTAAAATAAACATTAAAGAAAAAAAAAGGCCAGCTCTGGTCTGGCCCAGCACTATGGGGATTCTGAGGTGTTTGGGACGCAGTCTTGGGAACTCAGGAACCTTTGGAGGGCCACCCTTTGGGTCCCACTCACTTGCCCCTGCATTCTGCCCACAGAAGTCCCCTGGAGACTACAGCAACTTTGACCAGGAGTTCCTGAACGAGAAGGCACGCCTCTCCTACACCGACAAGAACCTCATCGACTCCATGGATCAAACTGCATTTGCTGGCTTCTCCTTCGTGAACCCCAAATTTGAGAGACTCCTGGAAAAGTGAGACTTCCAGACATGCCCCCCAACCCTCCCCAGCTGGGGAGCCTGCGTCAGCCAGCACGGCCTGCCCATCCAGCCCGAGGCAGAGCAGACTGGGCGTCCCCCTTCATCGGTACCTGCCCGCACCCCCCCCCCCCAACAATGAGCAACAGTGTGATTGTCTGATTTCTGCTGCTGCCACCCCCTTACCTCCAGGAGGGGCCTCAGCTCCTGTCTGGCTGGGCTCTTATGGTACTTCTGTGAACTATGTGTGAATTTGCTTTTCCTCTGCCATCAGAGGGAAATTGTAAATCCTGTGTTTCATTACTTGAATGTAGTTATCTATTGAAAAAATATATTATAC
This sequence comes from Panthera uncia, assembly GCF_023721935.1. Lineage (NCBI taxonomy): Eukaryota > Metazoa > Chordata > Mammalia > Carnivora > Felidae > Panthera > Panthera uncia. Next base: position 20,656,374 of record NC_064816.1, read on the forward strand.
ACACACACACACACACATATATATATATAATAGGCTGTATATATTGCTCAGTATAGAAGAAACATATGAGGGACTGGCGATCTATTGATTTTTTAAAATATATATGTATATATATACACATATATACACAGATACATATATGTGACCACAAAAAACAAAAAAGAGCACAAGCTGTTTGAACCACCAGGTTCTTTTATCTGTGTGTCTGAATAAACACCAAATGGTACTGACCTGGCTGTCGGGACACATTTGTCCCAGGAACGCTGGTGGCTGCTGCTCCCACTTCTGGAAGCTCTATCCCGGAAGCTAACTGAGCTGTTAGCTGCAAACACAGACGCCTGGGTTTTCATGCAAATGTGTTTGTATTTATGGGTTTCCTGTGCCTCTAAGGCCCTGGGCCTAAAGCAGAAACCTTTTTCTGGGTGGCTAAAGGGAGTCCTGAATGTGTCTGTGGGGCGATGGGAGGAGGTGGGACCCACCACAGACTGTGTTAGGAGAGTGAGGGCCAGTCTGGAAGAGCAGAGAGACATGAGCAAAGTCTTGGAGGCTGGCCCGGACTGGAGAGGACAGAGAAGAGGAAGGAAATAGGGCTGAGGCTTCAGGCCCCTCTAGATTCAAATCCCAGCGTAGCCAAAAGACATGGGCCTATCACTTAATCATCTTAAAGCTCAGCTTCCTCAACTGTAAAATGGGGACAAGGCGAGGTGATAACTAGATGGAACTCTGTATCTCATCGCTATTTTTCCCTGTCCCTGCCACAGAGAAGTCTGTGTTAGAGTTCTAGAATCTACTTCTCAAGAGTCCCTGCCTGCCTGGGGAAGGGGAGGGGAGCAGGATGGGAGAAGAAGGATGAGAACATGCTGAGCAGCTGCATCGGGGTTGAGCACCATGCTCCAGTGTGCCTGCGGTGTAGTGAGGACACTGGCTCCGAGAGACAAAGGTGGCGACCAGTGACCCCTGAGCATGGGCAGATCTCCCTTACCGCCACCTCAGTGTTTCCCTCCCTCTGGCTTCCCATTTCTTCCTCTCAGCCTCTTCCCCTACTCCTCCCCCCTTCTCTACCACCCCCCCTCTCTGGGCCACAGGCCTGAGGCAGGGCCTGCCCTCCAGCCCCCCTGGTCCAGCCCCTGGCCCTTCATCCCTGGAGGTGGGCAAAATGCCCCAGTGCCTGATTGGTTGGCCCTGACAGCCAGGCAGCTGACTTCCAGCAAGTTCATTTTTCTGGGCTGAGGTACAAGTTTCCAAGGCTGGAGAGAGGTGGGATGAGGTGGGGCTGGTGCTGGCCAGGGGAGGGGGCTGCGGGGATGGGGGCAGCAAACTCTCCCCAGAGAGACTAAAGTCCCCCTCCCCTCTCCATCCACCAGCCGTACTCTCTGGAAAGCAGTTGTTGAATCCCCCCTCTGCTGAACAGCAGTGAAAAGCCCTGAAGTGGGACTCACGGTCAGGTGGAAGAGACAGCGTGGCATGGGCTGTGCTGGGGGATCCTGACCCCTACCTCTGCTGCAACACACACAAGGCCCCGAGAGACCCCGTGGGGCTGTGCAGAGTGAGTTTAGAACGAAAGTACAGTTGGTGTTTGAACTCCAAGCCTCTCTCCATTGTTCTGCAGCTCCAAGGCAGAGCCTTGCACCGAGAGCCCCAGCTTCCTCCTGTGTGGAGTGGGGATGAGTGGTTTATCAGTCAGAGGCAGCAGAGGGTGATGGGAAGAACGTGGTGCTGAGAGTCAGGAGCCTGGAGTTTGAGTTTCACTCTGCCATCCACGAGGTTTTTCATTGAGCTTCAGTTCCCTCATCTGTAAAATGGGACAATCTTGCCGCTTTGAGGAGCTCTTGGCTTTAGGGAGCCCCTTAAGGACTGATGCTTGTACCCCACGGGGCCAGGCAGAGCCCAGGAAAGGGCAGGGGCTGGGCCTGTGGAGCCCACCTCAAGCAGCCTGGGAAGGGGAAGCAATGGCCAGGGTGCTGCCAAACTCCCTGGGAGGCTGTGCAGCTCCAGGCCTGTTGTCAGAGCTGGGTAGGTGCCAGGCCTGACCCGGCAGCCTCAGGAAATGCCTCTTGTGGCTGGGCCCAGAACCACATTTACACTGAAACCTGGGGGTCCAGAAGCAGGCAGGCTGTTCCCCTCCACCTACCAAGTAGGTGTGCAAACGGAGCAGTGAGCTCAGCCCCCTCACCCCCTGCAGGGGTCAGATGGAGTGCTGTGCCCTGCCCGAAATGTGTGCCAGGCCTCGAACTCAGTGCTGGGCAGGCATGGTAACGGATGCAGGAGGGCCTGGGGGGCAGGAGCATGGGCTCTGCTGTCAGATGGCTCCGGGTTCGACTCCTGCTTGTCCCTAGTTGGTGACCTCAGGGAGTGACAACCTCCTGGAGCTTCAACCTCCTTTTCTGTGAAGTGGGGACAACCATGCTGCTGCTTGTGGGTGAGGAGGAGGTCTCTAAGAGCTCCCCACGGACTCAGGACACAAAAATAGGCTTAGTCAACAGCAGTCATGTGATTCCATTCCCTCAATCAGGACAGAGGACCTACCAGCTGCACGTGCAGTTTGAATTCCTGGGCCTCTGACTGGACAGTGGGGGGCAACTTGGCAGTTTCGATTAAAACCTCAGACGCCCCCGCCCCATGTCCCAGCCATCCCCCTTCTCAGGCAGAGCTGCTCAGAGGAACCTCACCCACAGGCCCCAGGAGGCTGGCCCAGGATGCCTGCCATCTCATGGATTAATTGGGAAGGAAGCAGAAAGCCCAGCAGTTGGGGAGCTGGTTGAATACTTTCCTAACATAAAAAGTGGTGCAAGGCCAGGAGACCAAAATGAGCAAGTTAGAAAGATTCAGAGTGACTCCACCCAGTAGTTCTATGTGCCAGCTTATGAAGGCACCCATAGGTTCTGGGAGCACAGGGCGGGGCTACAGAGAGGGCTGAATGAATGAATGGACTGCCCAGACCAAAGTCCCTTTAAGGCTCTCAAATTCAGCGTGCAGCATGTACTGATGAGACATGGCCACTATGCCAAGTTCTAAGCAGCAGGTCTCAGCGCTGACAGCATGTTGGAACCCCATGCTCAGGGTGCCTGTGTCTAATAAAAAATGGTGATCTCTGGAGAAGGACCAGGCATCAGCATTTTTAAAGGTCCCTGGAGGGTCCAACCTGCATCAGGATTGGGAGCCAGTTAGGTGGGAGCCATGAATCTGCATTTTGCCCAGTCATCCAAGGGAAGTCAGGAAACGCTGCTCTGGAGCACCTGGGTGGCTCAGTTGGTTTAAGAGTCTGACTTCGATCTCACAGCTCTTGAGTTCAGGCCTGCACCAGTCTTTCTGCTCAGAGTCCACTTCGGATCATCTGTTTCCCCACCCCCACCCCCCTCTCTGCCCTCTCCGGCTCTCTCTCTCTCTCAAAAAATAAGTAAACATTAAAAAAAATAATAAAAAGGAAACGCTGAAAAAAAAAAAAAAGAGGTTAGAGTGGGAGAGAACCAAAGCATAAGAGACTATTAAAAACTGAGAACAAACTGAGGGCTGATGGGGGGTGGGAGGGAGGGGAGGGTGGGTGATGGGTATTGAGGAGGGCACCTTTTGGGATGAGCACTGGGTGTTGTATGGAAACCAATTTGACAATAAAATTCATATATTAAAAAAAAAAAAAAAAAAAAAAAAAGGAAACGCTGCTCTGAACAGGCCACACCCTGGAAGGTGAAGTCACCAGCCTTTACCGCTGGGACCCTGAGTCCAGGAGCTCCGTGGCCAGAAAGCCTGAAGCTGACTGTGCTACAGCGCCCTCTGGTGGCTGGCTTTGCTGCAGGCTCAGGCCAGGGAGGACCCGCTTTGTGCCAGATACTGTTGAGTTCTTAATCCCCATCGTGTCAGTAGTCCCTGGGGAAATATTCCAGCAAGGAGATGCTGGAGGACCATTTTTAAGAGACTCAGGGATGCGAAGGTTATACATCTAGACGTCTGTCCTGACCTGTAAGAGGATCCTGGGGCTAGTCCATATCTCTAACCCATTCTCTGGCATTCATCCCAACATTACAGTCACATTTCCTTAATTTATTCCTTATTAAAGTGTGCATAGCTGATATGAGCTGGGAGCTCCCTGTTCTCCTCAAGTTTTAATAGCAGGAAAAGAGGTGTGTCGAGTTTGCCAAGGTGGGAGGGGCTAGTGAGTCCAGGACCTCCCACTGATGCTCTTGGCCTCATTCCAGCAGGCTGGGGGTTTGTACTCTGGAGCCCACCATGCACCTGCCTTCTCTTTGGCCCCTCTAAGCTGGATGGGACCTCTGGCTCCCTCTTGCGGCCTGACTGTGCCCAGCAGGTGACCTCAGACTACCCTGTATGTGGTTAGAGGCTGGAAAAGCTCCTGTTGGTTCCTCTGAGTCCTGACTACCTTCCCAGGCACCTTCTTATCTCCTTGGTTCTGGCGAAGGGGAGATGCACGCAACTGGAAAATGGAACCTGGTAGCAGAGAAGGGGAAGGGGGGCAAAGGAAGACCCTCAAAGGTGGATTCTAGGCCCAAGTCAGTACGGCTCAGGTGAGGCCAGACCTGTGAGGTTTGGGGCACTCCCTGGGTCTTTCATGTGATTGAATACAACCCTCTATAGTCTCAGTGATTTAAATCTTTGAAACTTTGAAACTTCGAATACAACCCTCTGTAGTCTCAGTGATTTAAACCTTTGAAACTTTGAAACTTTGAGCCTGGGTGGCTCAGTCGGTTAAGCGTCCGACTTCAGTTCATGTCATGATCTCACACTCCATGAGTTCAAGCCCCGTGTCGGGCTCTGTGCTGACAGCTCAGAGCTTGGAGCCTGCTTCAGATTCTGTGTCTCCCTCTCTCTCTGCCGCTCCCCTGCTCATGCTCTCTCTGTGTCTCAAAAATAAATAAAAACATTAAAAAAAAATAAAAAATAAACCTTTGAAACTTTAACACCAGTCCCCAGATCAGGCTTTTTCAGCGGCCTTAGAAGACCCCCAATTTATTCTCTTTCCCTGCTGAGAAATACATACTCTGAAAGCCCTGCCATTTACTGCTCAGCCCACATTAAGCACCATACAAAGCTCCAAGTCTTCTGGGGGAAGATTTTTTTCCTTTTTATTCTTCTGAGATGGGAGTTTAGCTTTCTGCTGATTTCACCTGTGTTGGTGGAGGGACGATTTCTGTGGGTGGCATGGCAGTTTGGGGCTCTGTTACCAAATTCATGCATTCTGACACAGAATGGGTGCCTGCTCTGTGCCAGGAGCTCAACAGGGAGCCTTTGGAGCTGTCACTCAACAGGGCTGATCTAGCACTTACTGTGTGTGTTTTTAAAACCTCGTGAAGGGGACACGAGTGAAGGGTCCCAGTGAAGGGTCTAGCACTGTGCTTGATGCTTTCCCTACAGCATCGAAGGCAATTAATCCTCACAACAGTCCCATGAGAAGAAAACTGGTAGTCTTCCCATTTTATAAATCAGCAAACTGAGGCTCTGAGAGGTCAAGGACAACTTGCCCTGGGGCTCTGGGCTGGGGTCTCTGTTGTGATGTTTTCTGCAGAGACAAGAAATCTCCCACAGTCTCCAGGGCTTGCTCAGGAGCTATTAGGGAGAGCACGTGAGTCCCTTGCCCTGGTCCCCAAAGGCTCCAGGAAGAGGGAAGGTGGGCCTGGTGACAGGCAGAGACAATGGAGGGCAGCTAGGTTGGGGCATGGGCAAGCTGCCATGGAGCTGAAAGGACCCTCAGAGAGGGTGAATCTTCAGTGGGGATCTCTGTGGATTCACGATGGAAAACTGAGCTTAAAGAAGGAAAGGGGCGGGGCACCTGGGTGGCTTGTTCCGTTGAGCCACTGACTTTGGCTCATGTCATGATCTTGCGATTTGTGAGTTTGAGCCCTGCATGGGGCTCGCTACTGTCAGCATGGAGCCCAGTGCAGAACCTCTGTCCCCCTCTCTCTGCCCCTCCCCTGCTCACGCTGCCTCTCAAAAATAAACATTTCAAAAACAAAAAAACAAAAAAAACAAAAAAAAAAAAAAAAGGAAAGGGGCTGGGCTGGGTCACACAGGGAGGCAGAAGCTGGGACAAAGGCAGACCCTCAGGGGGAACAGCCACTTGTGTCCCCAGCCTTCCCCTTCCCGTAGGGCAGCAGCGTGCCTCCTCCTTTCTGTCCACTGCAGGCTCACACCGAGCCTGGCACACAGTGGGCAGTCAGGAAACGCTGATGAATGAACACGAGTGAGCATGAAGCATCCACTGAGCACTTGCTATACCCCCAGCACTGTCCTGCCCCTCCTTCTCTGTCCCCTGCCCCTCCTCTGGGATGGGGAGGGGCCAAGGGTAAGTAGGGACAAGCAGGGGAGGCTGCCAGTCCTGCCTGGTGGCCTTAGCAGTGGCAGGTGACCAGAACCCAGCGACCTCAGAAGGTGATGTCCACCATCTGGTGGGTGGCAGAGGTCCAAAGCCCGTTTAAGAGCAAGGCAACTGCGGCTGGTCACAGTCCAGTAGAAACCTGCCATCAATAATATTGGCAAGTCCTCTGAAGCAACTTTCTGGGTTTTAAATCATGAGTTCAGAAACAATTAAGCATACTTTGAATCAAATAAGTTAAAAATAATGCATTTCATAAAAGGCTTGCTTTGAATTAAAAATGGATCTCGTTAAGCTTAAATGTTTTTGAGTGCCCCGTTTGAAAACAATGTATTTTTTAAAGCTATTCCTCTAAATGTGCCAGTGGTTTTATTTTTCTTTAATGTTTATTTGTTTATTTTGAGCAGGGGAGGGGCAGAGGGAGGAAGAGAGAATCCCAAGCAGGCTCTGCCCTGTCAGCACAGAGCCCTCTGCAGGGCTTGATCTCACAAACCATGAGGTCATGACCTGAGCCAAAGTTGAGAGTCGGACACTTAAGTGACTGAGCCACCCAGGTGCCCTGAAAACAATGTATGTTTAAAAAAGAAAATAAGATTGTCTTTAAATCCTCATGCAGGTTTGTCAATAGCTGGATATCAAACGTCCCTGTTTTTGTCGGGCTCGTATTCATACTCAGCCTAATGTGTGCCAGAAGGTGGCAGTGCTTATGGCCAACCCATAGGATGCAGGTGTGGAGCCAGATAGAGGTCTACACCTGCCTGACCCATCCCCAGCTGTTACTCGGCCTCTCTGAGCCTCAGTTTCCTCACCTGTAGCTTGTTGATAACAGCACCTTCTTTTTTTTCTTTTTTAAAATGTTTTTATTTATTTTTGAGACAGAGAGCATGAGCAGTGGAGGAGCAGAGAGAGGCGGAGACACAGAATCCGAAGCAGGCTCCAGGCTCTGAGCTGTCAGCACAGAGCCCGACGTGGGGCTCGAAGCCACAGACGGTGAGATCATGACCTGGGCTGAAGTCGGACGCTTAACCGACGGACCCACGCAGGCACCCCGACAGCACCTTCTTTATAAGGTTGTGAAGCTACTGCATGGAAGCCTTCTTGCAGCTTGGCACCCGGTAAGCACTCAGGGAATCTGAGACTATTGTTCTTATGAACTCCGTGAATGTTTTACTTCATGCATGCTTGCCTCATAACAAGGCTGTCAGTACAAGCCCAGACTAGTAGCATCCGGGAAACCTGTAGAAAGGGAAAGGACGTAGTTTCCCTGGGTCGGGAGTGAAGAGCAGTGGATTGTGAGTCGGGAGCGGATTCCAGACCTGGCAGCAACGTCCTTCACTGCTGCCCTCGCTGGGGGCTCGGGACATGAGCCAGCACGACAGCAGGAAAATGAGGGACTAAGGCTGATATGAACAGTGAGTGGGTCTCATGTGGATTTAAGTTATGAAAAAGAAAGATTGAATGTCAAATACCCCCACTCTTGGCACAAATTAAAACCAAGTGATATGAAAGGCAGTAATTACCACTGTCATGAAATTCTATTGAAAGTTATGGCTGCGGCAGAAAGAACCCCTGCCCCCTCCTGTGTGGGTCTTACACCCCACGCTGAAATCTCTCCTCAAGCCTCATGAGCCTCCCCAGCATGTTGCAGAGGCAGAGCTGGAGAACACCCCTGCCCCCCACACCGAGGCCCCGAAATGCATCTCCTGCTGGTAGCATCTGGGCTGCGGGGATAGGCAGGTTGCACTGATGTTTCTTGAGTAGTAGCTATGAAGGTCAGATCCTGCACGGGTGGCTTTTCTAGTACATTTCCGGTCATGACTCCCAGATGAAAGCCAATTCATTCTGTGAGCATTTAATATGCACTGACTGTTTGTCAGGGCCTCTGCAGGATGGGAGGAAACCGGTGCAAACAAGGAACAGGCCTCATGGTCTCCTGGGGGAGGCAGGTGTATGAGCAGACAATTGCAGGAGGATGGGGTGAGGCGCCTGGTGGACTGTGGGTACGGAGAGGATGTGCTGGCTTTTCCTGGGAGAGCAGCAGGGACTGAGAAAAGCCTTCTGGAAGAGGAGACATCTAATCTGGAGATCTAAAGAATGAGTAGGTCCTTGCAACCCCTACCATCTGCTAATTGCTGACGTTCGAAGCAGTGGGTCCCTGTTAGCAAGGGTGGGCTGTAAATTGGCCCCCTTCTCCTGGAAGGCAATTGGTACTCTTTGGGGAGGCTGAGGACCCAGAGTTTGCACTGCTGGAGAAAGTCTTGGTGGGGACATTGAGAGCCACAGGTGCAGGAATGTTCGTTGCCTCGTTGTTTGTAAAATACAAAGTTGGAAACAACTGAATGTCCTCAACAGGAGACTAGATCCAGAACTGCAGGTGGATTCCTGCGGCAGAATCCTGGTTCCTCTGCTTTCTCTGTGGGAGAAAGCTGCCGGCTTCAGGGCTTCGACGCTGATAAAATCTCAAATCCACAGTTGAGGGCAGATCACATTGCGGAAGGGTAAGTGCAAAGTGATGAAATAGTACTGCGTGGAGCTCAGACTGCAGTTCAGTGTGAAGTTCAAATTCACAGACCAGGGGTGGGAATGTGGGGCCAGGACACTGGCCATCTCTTGGGGGTGAGGGAGATGCATGGGGTCTGGAGGGTACCTGAAGGGCTCAACCTCCATCTGTAATGTTTTGCCTCTTAAGACAAATCTGAAGCATGTAAGGAAAACCTTTAGAGGCTCATGGAACTCCATGGAGGGTCTGTAGCTGCTGTTTTAATCTCTGTGCCTATCTTTACGTTCAGAATGTATCGTGAGTTTTAAAGGTGTTTTTTAAAGAACTGCCAGGCATTCTGTCTCTTGACCTGACTGCTGGTTACACAGGTATCTCTTTTTTTTTTAACGATTTGTTACACTGTGTATCTGTTCTATGTGCTTTTCTTTATGGAGGTGACATTTCAGTTTTTAAAAGTTAGGGGCGCCTGGGTGACTCAGTCGGTTGGGCAGCCGACTACAGCTTAGGTCATGATCTCACGGTCTGTGAATTCGAGCCCCGCGTCAGGCTCTGTCCTGAGAGCTCAGAGCCTGGAGCCTGCTTCGGATTCTGTGTCTCCCTCTCTCTCTGCCCCTTCCCTGCTTGCTCTCAGTCTGTCTGTCTCTCTCTCTCTCAAAAGTAATAAACAATAAAAAAAAATTTTTTTTAAGTTAAAAAGAATGAGCAGGGGCGCCTGGGTGGCTCAGTTGGTTGAGCGTCCGACTTCGGCTGAGGTCACGATCTCACGGTCCGTGAGTTCGAGCCCCGCGTTGGGCTCTGTGCTGACAGCTCAGAGCCTGGAGCCTGTTTCGGATTCTGTGTCTCCCTCTCTCTGACCCTCCCCCGTTCATGCTCTGTCTCTCTCTGTCTCAAAAATAAATAAACGTTAAAAAAAATTTTTTTTTAAAGAATGAGCAGGTGAGAGGCTGGGGGCAGAGAAGCAGCCTCAGGCAGGGGTGAGTGCAGAGGCCTGGGAGCTGGGCAGAGCCCTTTATATACAGGTCCCCCAGGGATAAGTGGTCCCCTGAGTGGCAGTCCTGCTCCCAGCCCTGCCTATCTGTGGTTGGGCTCCCCTCTCCCCACCTGGCACCTAGGGGCTAGGCCTGATTCAGCCCCGAGCCTGCATGAGGCTGGCTAGAAATGGAGCTCTCAGGGAGGGACACCAGCTGGAGGTGAGAGGAGGGCTTCAGTGAAGTCTTTCAACCAGTACCTGCTGGACATGCGGCCTGAAGGTGGGGGTTACTAGGAGCTTGGCATTTCTTGGAGGCGGTGGGGGGTGGTGGCAGGAGAGGGCAGAGCCCTGGGGGGAGGTACAGAGGAGCACCTCACGTGGTTCCACTGGCAGCTGTCTTTAGGAGCTGGGAGGCTTTTTCCTGGGCTTTCAGAAGGTTGGGAAACACGGCATGTGCAAGGGTGATGGCAAAGCTGCATTACTCTGGGGGAGAGAAAATAAGCTTCAAGTAGAAAAGGTTGGGTTCTTAAACTCTCTGGTGCTCTCTCTGCACCTGCATGAGATGGGAAGTCAGACCCAGGCAAGGGGCTTGGACTACACGAGGAAGCAGGGTGCCTGACTTGGGTGGGAGTGCAGAGTGATTGGTCCTACAAGTGATCCTATTAAGAAAACTCTCAGGGGTGCTCAATTGGTTGAACTTCCAACTCTGACTTCGGCTCAGGTCATGATCTCATGGTTCGTGGGTTTGAGCTGTGTCGGGCTCTGGGCTGACAGCTCAGAGCCTGGAGCCTGCTTCAAATTCTGTGTCCCTCTCTCTCTGTCCCTCCCCTGCTTGTACTCGGTCTCTCTGTCTCTGTCTCTCAAAAATAAACATTATTATTACTTTTTTTTAACTCTAAGGCATATAGGAAAGGATAGAGAAGGATTTTGCCCCAGACTAAGAAATAAAACATTGGAGGTAAAACTGCCCCCTTTGTACCTCCCTCCCCAGCACACACCCCTGTCATTTTCTCTATTCTTCCAGAGGGGCCAGAAGCCACTTTTAGTATGTGGAGCATTTCTCTGCACCACAGGCCTATAGGCGTCCCTGAACATAGTCTAGGGAGTTGTTTTGCCTGTGTTTAAGCTTCATACAAACAGTATCTGTGTCCTGAGGACCCTGCTGCCCCTGGATATCCCCCGGGCATGCTTTCAAAATTGATTTTTGCTAAGTGTTGCAGCTCACGTGCCATTCTTTTCTGTTTGTGAGAACTTTGAAATTCTCATGCCATACAATTCACCCATTTAAAGCGCAAAGTTCAGTGGCTTTCAGTGTGTTCGTGGAGTTGTGGAACTATGGCCACCATCAATGTGAGGACAGCTTCATCACCTAGAAAGGAACCCCACACCCTTTAGCCGCCACCCCCCAATTCTCCCCTATCCAACCCTAGACAACCACTAATTGACTTTCTGACTATAGACTTGCCTTTCAGGACATTTCATATAAATAGAATCATGCAATATGTAGTCTTCTGTGACTGGTTAAAGCATTGCTTTCCATGCATGGATATTCCATCACACAATTTATTTATCTAAATAAAGGATGTAGAATCCTGCTTTCAGCCAAGATGGAGTAAAAGGGACTGTATTTACCTTCCTGACTCAAAAAAAACTAAAAAAAAAAAAAATCAATGAAACAACAGTTCTCAAGATGCTGGACATCAGGCAATGAAGGGCAGTGCTTCTTGAGAGATGGGGACAAAGGAGGTGAGCCCTCCGATTGCCTTGGCTTTACTGCCTGGAGACGGTCTCCAGGCCGAGGACAGGGAGGGAAACACAGGTGGTGCCCAGTGGGCTCCTCAAGTCGAGGAGAAGCAGCTAGAAGTTCAGGGAAGCCAAGGTGGCTAGAATTCAGTGTAGCCTACTGGAGATGAGAGAGAGAGAAAGCAGGCTGGAGAGATGCCCAGGATCCTCTCTGAGCACTCAGCTGAGTGCCCATTGGTACGTATGTGCAAGGAAAAGACCCAAGGCTGGGGAAAGAGCCCTCTGTGTGGATCAGAGGGAACAATCCTCAGAACCCACATAGGGGTGGGAACAGGATCTGTTCCCAGAAGCCAGACTGCAGAAGCTCATGATTTAGGGGTTACTGTATAAAATACCAAGAAAGTACATCCTAGAAAAAAGCCTGATAATTTTTATGAGAATTCAGAAAATATCCAGTTCTCAGTAAGGTAAAATTCACAATGTCTGATACCCAATCAGAAATAACCAGACATGAAAAGAAATAGTAGAAATATCAATCAATTAAAACTGACCCAAAGCCGGGGTGCCTCAGTGGCTTAGTTAAGCGTCTGACTCCTGATTTCAGCTCAGGTCATGATCTCACAGTTTGTGAGTTTGAGCCCCATGTCGGGCTTTGCGCTGATGATGTGGACCTTATTTATGATTCTTTTTCTCCCTCTCTCTGCACCCCATCCCTGCTTGCACGATCTCTCTCAAACTAAGTAAATAAACTTAAAGGACCCAGGGGCGCCTGGGCAGGTCAGTTGGTCAAGTGTCTGACTTCAGCTCAGGTCATGATCTCACAATTTGTGGGTTTGAGCCCCACATTGGGCTCTGTACTGACAGCTCAGAGCCTAGAGCCTGCTTCGGATTTCTGTGTCTGCCTCTCTCCCTGTTCCCCACTCACGCTCTATCTCTCAAAAATAAACATTAAAAAAAAAAACTGACCCAGAACCAACACAATGTTAGAATAATCAGACAAAGACATTAAAGTTATTATAACTGTATTCCATGTATTTAAAAAGTTATGTAGAGGATGACTAGGCAGGAGCACATAGGGTTTTTAGGACAGTGATATTATTCTGTATGTTACTATCACGGTGGACACATGCCATTATATGTTTGTGCAAAACCCACAGAAAATATAACCTGAAGAGTGAACCCTAATGTAAACTGTGGATTTGGGGTGATAATGATGTGTCAGTGTAAGTTCATCAACTGTATCAAATGCACCACCCTGGTGGGGATGTTGATAGGGAGGGAGGCTGCGCATATGTGGAGATGGGGGGGTATATGGGAAATCTCTGCACCTCCCACTCAGGTTTGCTAAAAGATTATAGCCCATTAAACAAAAACAAAAATAAAAAAACCCTCAGAGATATGGAGGATAGAAAAACCCAAATCCTACTTCTAGAGACGAAAAACATGCTGGTTGGGATTAACAGCAGATTAGACATTGCAGATAAAGCAGTTAGTAAACTTGAAGACACAGGACTAGAAAGTATCCAAAAATGAAGCCCAGAGGAAAAAAATAATTAAAAAAAAAAAACAAAAACAGAGCACCACTGAATTGTGGTACAATTTTAAGCAATCTAATCTACACATAAGGGAAATCTCAGGAGGAGGAGGGGATAATGGTGCAAAAGAAAAAAATACTGGAAGAAATGATGGCAGAAAATTTCCAAATTTGATGAAAACTATAAACCCACAGAGCCAAGAAGTTCAATGGACCCCAAACACACTAGGCAGAAGGAAAACAACACCAAAACACGTCACAATGAATTACATAAATAATTGATAAAAACCAGTGGTAAAAAGATCTTTGAAGTAGCCAGAGAAAAACATCATGTTACAGAGGAACCAAAAAACACAAGGATTCTCTTTGGAAACCATGTGAATGAGGTGACAATGAGGACAAATCTTTAAAATATCAAAGGCGGGGGGGAAACCGTGTCAACCTGAAATTCTATGGCCTGCAAGGGTGTCATAAAGAGTCTTCAGGGGTACCTGGTCGGCTCACTCAGAGCATGTGACTCTTGATCCGGGGGTTGTGAGTTCAAGCCCCACATTGGGGAGCAGAGTTTACTTAAAAAAAAAAAAAAGTTTTTCAGATAGCCAAAGCCAAAGTAATTAATCTCCAACATGTATAGAAAATGTTAAAGGAAGACTTTCAAGCAGAAGAAAAAGTATTCCAGATGGAAATATAGATCCACACTGAGGAACAAAGAACACCAGCGACAGTGACTGTGTGGGTGGCTGGCATAGTAATGAAGCTTCGGCGAACTGTCATCTGGAGGTGCAAAGGCAGGCAAAGCCATCCCAGAGGTCACATGATTTAACATTCCTTTATAAAAGTAAAAGTCATTCCCGCTATAGGAGTGGACGCGCTCCTGTGTTTCTATGGTGACGAAATGCAGGAAAACTTCGGCAATGTGTCTGCACATGGAACTCTTCCAACCACCATCACAAAGTTTTCTCAGGCTGATGCACTATTTTGCTACTCTTAATTACCCACTTTGTTGGACAGCCATTCATGTGACATCTGCCCTGTGCAAAAGCATTGTCCCTGGCTATGTGGAGAAAATAAAGATGAACCAAGAAATTACCCAGGTTTTAAGGATTTCACAACTCAGAACACATTGCCTTGATAGAAGGTAATAAATCGAATTCCCTTATGAAAGGAAGAAATACAGAGAAGAGAGGAAGAGATTTCTCCTAGCCAGAGATCTCAGGAAGGCCATTTTCTAGGTTACCCTCTAAAGCATGAGGATTTAGAAATATTTAGTTCAGAAAGCCTGCAACTTATTATTTGTCATTGGTTGACAACTTACTAAAATATTAAATTTCTGGGGCACCTGCGTGGCTCAGTCGGTTAAACATTCGACTTCAGCTCAGGTCATGATCTCACGGTTTGTGAGTTCGAGCCCCACGTTGGGCTCTGTGCTGGCAGCTCAGAGCCTGGAGCCTGCTTCGGATTCTGTGTCTCTCTCTCTCTGCCCCTCTCCCCCGTTTCTCTCTCTCTGTCTCAAAAATAAATATTAAAAAAAAAAAACAAGAAAGTGGATTCTGACTGTACTTAAGAGTCCAGGCACGGAAACCAATTTGACAATAATTTCATATTAAAAAAAAAAAAAGAAAGAAAGAAAATACAGACCTTGCTAAAGCCAAAAACAAAACAAAACAAAACCAAAACAGAGTCCAGGCAAATCAAGGGTACTTGGTGGCTCAGTTGGTTAAGCATCTGACTTTTGGTTTGGCTCAGGTCATGATCTCATGGTTCGTGAGTTTGAGACCCATGTTGAGCTGTCAGCACAGAGCCTGGAGCCTGCTTCAGGTTCTGTGTCTCCCTCTTTCTCTGCCCCTCCTCTGTTCACACTCAGGCTCTCTGTCAGTCTCAAAAATAAATATTAAAAAAAATTTTTAAATATTAAATTTTGGGTTAAAATATTAAAGTTTCTCCTTCTGCTTCATCCTGCCCTCCCCCACCTTCTGTTATCCTACTGTGTTTGAGTTGGGAGGAGAGAGAGAGGATGGACGTGAGCACAGACAGTGAGGCAGTGGAGTGGGGAAGATAGTTTTTGCCCCCACGATGTCTAGATTAACTATCTCCAGAGGCTGGTGAGAGGGTGAGTGGCCTTGGAGATCACCACCGCACTTCCGGCTTGTGCACAGACTTCCCAAGCGTGTGGGCGATATGAACAGAGAGTCCGATGATATTTTGGTTTGGGAAGTTTAGGAACCTCTGGAAAGTCTGACTAGTTTGAATTTGATTTAATTTCAGACTTCAAGTACTCTCTGCGTTTATTTTCTCTTGGTTTAGCAAACCCCTTTTTGAGCCTTGTAGTCTGCATTCTTTGCTAAGGAAAGCCACAGGAAGGCATTGCCTGGGGCCTAGGACCTGGTACTTGCGGAAGGAAATCTCCTATCTCTTCATTAACCAGCTTTGGGAAGTCACAGGCCTGGAGGCCGTGGACTGGGGCTGGCTCACCTTTGGATTCCTCTTTGCACAGAACCTGGGCAATGGAAAGCATTCAGTAAAACACTGGAGAAGGAAAGAAAGAAGTTCCTCTTCCTGCAAAAGTAAAATCAGAAGTATTCAAGGCCATATCATTCCACCCCTTCCGCGAGGCCTCCAGTCAAGCTAGATGTTTGCTGTTGCCCAGATAGCCTGTGCCTTCCTCCTGGAAGGCCCTCGCCCACCCCCGATGCACACACAGCCCACTCTGTCAGAATCCAGTCTGTTTCCTGGATGCCACCTCCTCCCAGAAGCCTCTTTTGATTGTACCCTCCACCCCCACCAATCTCTCGCTTCTTCCTGTTTGGTCCCTGTTCTCTTCCTGGGCCAGACTGACTTGTGTTTTCCCCAGCCCTAAGTGTTTAGGCACCAGCCCAGACTGGGGAGGGGTAGGAGGCAGAAGAGGAAGTGGGAGAGAACCGAGAGAAGCTGGAACTGGGCCTGCACTGGGGCCTGGACAGTGAGGGGGAGACAGTTTGAGGGGAAGCCGAGTGGGGGCAGAAGGCCACTCAGGGCCTTGGCCAGTGTCTGGGCTTCATCTGGTGGGAGTCATGGGAAGGGGGCTGTTGAACAGGAGAGTATTTGTACCAGGTTCTAGAAGGTTCCTTGGGCTGCCACACTGAGAATGAGCTGAGGGGATGGAAAGAGGTCAAGAGGTGGCTGGAGGCCATTGATTGTCACCTGAGCAGGGAGAGGTGATGGAGGTCTGGACTAGGATGAATGGGGCAGGAAGTGGCACATTGGGGGTCGTGTAGGCAGTAAAATCAATAGGACCTGGGGCGTTAGTGGGGAAGAGCCCTGTGCAGTCTCGTGGGAGCTGCCTGAAAGCTTCCTCTTTGTGCCAGCATGAATCTTGCAGTTTCGGTGCTGTTTGACTGCCAGGAGGCACTGCGGCAGCCCGGGGTCTCTGGTCCATGAGTCCGTTCCTCATGGTGGCGGTCCAGTCTCCTCTTTCCAGGATATGCAACCCTGACCTCTGCTGACGGCCAGACTGGCTAGCGGCTGAAACCGTGTCCCTGAGATCAGCTAACGTGCGATTCCCCCCCACTTCTACCCTGGTGGACCCAGGCTTGGCTCCAAATACTCTCTTGTAGAGAGAAAGCTTCTCATCCGGTTCTGAATTGGGTAGTGGTTCCTTGTCTTTTGAGCATGGAGGAGGAGAGGTGGAAACCCCCTGAATTCAGGGTGTGGCACATGGACAGGAAGTTTCTGTTAAAACCCTGGTCAGCTGCCCTCTACCCCACCCCTCCGAGAACATATGTGACAAGCGTTATTTACTGAATGCTCAGATCTGAAGTCACCAACAGGAGCATCAAGACGGGCCGTGTGTAAGTTGTGTACCAGTAAACTCCCCTTTGGTGAGTGATGGAGACTCAGGCAGAAGCAGGAGGCAAGCTGTGAACTTGGTGGATTTGGAGGCTCTTACATACTGAACTATGTCCCTCCTAACTTCATAGGTTGAAGCCCTAACCCCAATGTGACTGCATCTGGGGATGGAGCCTCTAAGGAGGCACCTAAAGGTTAAATGAGGTCATGAGCAGGGGGGCCCTGACCCAGTGGGACTGGTGCCCTTATGAGAAGAGACCCCAGATCGCACGCTGTGTCCACACGTCTGTGGAGGGCAGGCCACATCTACCAGCCAGGACATGGGCTCTCACCAGAAGCTGGCTGGTACCTCAATCTGGGACCTCCCAGCCTCCAGAACAGTGACAACTTAGTTTCTGTTGTTGAAGCCACCTCGCCTGTGGGATTTTATTATGGTGGCTTGAGCCGACTAACATAGAGGCTTCCGCAGCTCCTGGGCCCCTCCCTGCCCCTCACATTGTCCTTCCCAGTTCCCAAAGGGGCTGGGAGCAGGATAGTCCCAGTGTCAGGCCCAGGTCATAGGGGCAGCAGCAGGACCCCCAACCCTGAGGACAGCCCTGGAAAGTTCCCAGCCTTTTCCTGCCTTGCCAGCTGGACCAAAGGCTCGTTCTTCCCACAGGTGCACCTGGCCTCAAGTACGTCAGCACCAAACAGGTGGAACACAGACCCTGTGTTCCCAACCTGGGCCTCTTTGTGGCATCCACTTCAGGGGAAACTTTCTTCCTCTTGCACTAGGGGCCATGTCTGGGTGACCCCCTTTCTCTGGAGTGGACAGTGGGAGCAGTATCCCTGCTGGGGGGCCCCACTGAGCTGCCACTTGGGGCAGGGGAAGGAGCCCTATGGTTGTCCCCTCCTCTTCCCACTTTCTGCACTTACGTACTGTCTGTGATCCATACTTCAAATCCACATATCCCTAACACCCAGATCCCCGAGGGTCAGTGATTTCTGGAACCCTGCCCAGGGCATTTGCCTGGTGTCCCCTTGATGTCTTGTTACCTCTTCCCCTTCCCAGAGGGGGACAGAGAGAGCATAGGGAAGGCCCAGGTGGGCCATATTCGGGGGGGGGGGGGGGGGGGGGGGGGGGGGGGGGGGGAAACAGGGGTGCGGGGGGGGGGGGGGGGGGGGGGAGGGTGACTGGAATGTGCCTCCAAAACGCTTTAGTTGTAAAAGTAATATCCTCCCAAGCCCCGGATCCTGGAGCCCGGGAAGCAGGGATAGACTGTTTGAGGTGGTGGCTTTCCTTGTGAGGGGGACCCAGGTCCCTACCTCCAACACACCATCTGGGAGGAAATCTTTGGTGGGATTGGGCAGCACAGTTATGACCCCAGCTCTGCAGCAAGAGGCATCTGTGTGGCTCTCAGCCCCTCGGAAGCAGAGGAACTTCACTGAGGGAAGGATCATTTGGCCCCCCCCACCCCCTAACTGCAGGTGACGTATCTCACAGTCCTGCCTCCCCATCCTCCTCACAGAAAAAAAAAAAAAAAGGGAAAACCCTTAGGTCCTATGAATGAGAAAGACATGAACACTGGTAAAATCCGAGTAAGTCTGTGGTCACTTGAGACATTGTGAAAGTGTCCATTATCTGGTTTGGTAATGTGCTAATACGTAAGATGCCATCATTGGGAGGAAGCTGGGCGACGGGTCAAGAGACCGCTATGCTTTTCTTTGTAACTTCTTGTGAATCTATAATTCAAAAGAAAAAGGATTTTTAAAATGACAGACCCACAGAATAGGGTAAAATATTTGCAGATCATAAATCTAATAAGGGACTTGTATCCTGAATATATACAGACAACTCAAGTATCCATTAACTGATGAGTGGATACATAAAATATGGTATATCCATACAGTGCCGCGAAAAACTAACAGGTGTTGGAAACCAGCCTGGGCTGCAGCAGGTGGAACGCTGTGTGTCCTGAATACGCGTCTGTGGTCACACACAACCCAGTGCCCACTCTACCGGTAGAGCTGGTGCCCTTGCCTGGGACTCGCTCTGAATTGCAGCTGTCTTCAGCTCCCTGGCACAGTGCTAATGGTACTCCTGCATCCCTTACTGCGTCCTCACAACAGCCTTATTAGGAGGTGCTGCCGTTATTCCCATTTCACAGATGAGGAAACTGAGGCTTGGGGAGATGATCCCCCAGTGGCAGAGTGGAGAGTGGTGCAGGTGGGAACAGAATACAGGTCTCTTACACCAGAGGGTTTTGGTCTGCGGAGATTTCTGAGGCTGCCGCCTCCCTGCCTGCCCCTTTGTCAGGCTCACAAGTTGCAGCCTCCTTTGAGCAGCTTGGTGACTAAATGACCCCATACACCCCCCGTAGCCTTGTCACGTGCATGACTGTGTGGTGTGAAGAAATGTGATCTCCAGCTTCCCCTCTTTGCCAGCTGGGCCGGGAGGGCCTTTCATTGGTACCAGGCAGGAGTCTGTCCTGGCATGGCCAGGTAGTACCAGGCATGGCCACGAGATGGCACACCCACCTCCAGCTCTGTCTGGATTTCCTCTTGCTTCTAAGGCATCGCGGTACCAGGCATGGCCACCAGGTGGCACACCTACCGCAGCTCTCAGTCTTGGGGCTGCTGCCTGCAGACCTTGGTTTTTGTTCTATGGTTTTGCTGTTTTTATCTTGGATTATACAAAAAGGGGCAATCACACTTGTGTCAGGACCCAGTGCTGTGGCTGACAGTTATCCTCCCCCCACCTCCCTTTCCCATGCAGTAAGAGAGGTCTAGACTGCTTCCCACGGCCCCCACATGTGGGCCTTCTGTAGTGCCTGCTCCCCCCTCGCCCCCCAGCTGAGCTCAGGCTGGTAGGGGGAGAACTAATCCTCTGGTCACAGGATGAGAGAACCAGCAGTGGGGCAGGCCTGGCACACAGGTCTGCGGAGCCCATTAAGCGTGAAAACAGAAGCTCCTGGACCTGCTGTCACATGGAATCCCAGGCTCCAGAGGCAAGGCCTGGGAACCTGCATCTTCATAAACTCTGCACACGGGATTGAGAACTTCTGGTCTGTGGTGCCGGGTCGCAGCTGGGCCTCCTCGTTTGCCTCACCACCTGCCACTCTGATGCCAACCTGAGGGGGTCACCTTCCCCAGGAGAGGGGCTGCTCTGTTTCTCTCTGCTTCTCTGAGGCTACTAGTTAAGAGGACCTGAGGAGCTGGGACAATAAACAAATGCGCCTCCCTACCCAGGGAGACCTCTGACCACAGGGCTGTGAGGAAGGTGAGGCGGCCCTGAGGGGCCCTCCAGACTAGGAGGAGGCTCCCTCACCTCCACGGGCCCGCTGGCTGAGGGTGAGGTGAGATTGCGTTGTGGCCTCTGGGCTGGAAGGCAGGCTGCAGTTTAACGTTGTCTGGCAGTGTCTGGGGGCAGGAGCAGTTCTGGCGGTTGAGGGCAGATGCTGGGCCCAGGGGAGGTGACTGACCAAGACCCAGATGCCTTCCCTCGCCCTCTACCAGCACTGGCTGCATTCACGTCAAATAAACACTTCAGGGATAATTCATTTTTTCTCAAAACATAAATTTATTATCCTCTCACTACATCTTTGAGCACCTTTGCCAGAATCTCGGGAATGTGTAGAACCCTTTGCACACTTTACCCTTACTAGGCCTTGGTGACAAGGTCCCTCACAGCTTGTGCAATGGCATCCCTGTCGATGCCAAACATCTTCAGCAGCTCAGCTGGCTTCCCACTTCTTGGTACCTCGCCAACGGCGAGGCGGGAGACAGTGATGCCAGGCTCACCCACTAAGGCGGAGGACACTGCCTCACCTATGCCACCTGGGTAAAGGAAAGGAGGTGAGTCAGGTGATGTGGGCCTCAGGGTGAGCAGTGGGCACCTCCTCCCCGGCCCTCTGCTAATCTGAGTTTATTCCTTTACCCAAGGATGACAGAGACCGCACACATACACCTTCCTCTGGGCCTGCGGCCAGAGCAGACATCACCAATCACTCACGATACTTATGTTTTGTCATAGGCCCAAATGCAGCCTCTGTATCATTTTTAACACCATCCTCTGGGCAGCGGTTATAAACGAATGAGCATCTGGACTTGACCCCAGAAACTAGGCCCATCTCTTCCCCTGGCGTGAAGCCTGTCCTGGAGGACACATGGAGTGTGCTAGTGAGGGGCTGCTGTGCACAGGACCGTACAAGACAGAGATTCTGTGTTGCTTTCCCAGTGCGATCCTGTACAACAGCCTTAACGCCCAACTATGTCAGGGACACAGGCCACCTTTTCTACTCTTAGAGGCAAGGTCAAGATCCTCACGGGCTCCCTGGGAGGCAGGGGCTCCAAGGAGCCATGCCAGCAGCTGCGTTTGCTGGGTCCCTGGCCAAGCCTGGGGCCCGTTAAGAGGCCAGGTACTAGCTGCTCCGCAGGACGGCTCTGGGTTTCCTGGGGCGGGGGATGGAGAGACGTCCAGCCCTCTGACTGTGGTCCTGTGGCCCTGGCCCTCCCCTGACCCGTCTGCTCCTGCCTCTCTAGCTCGGGCTCGTCACCTTCGTAGTAATGGTCCTCCACGGTGAGGATCCTCCCCTTGGTAGCTCGGGCGCTGCTGAGAATGAGATTCCTGTCCAGGGGCTTGATGGTGAAGGGGTCCAACACACGAATGTTGATCTTCTCTGTGAGGGGAGAAAACACAAGGGCGCGGTTTGAGCAGAATGTGCTGGATGCTGTGGGTGTGTCCTCTGATAGGTGGGGGCAGGCAGAGGTGTCTGAAGAGTCGCTGCACAGTTACAGGCCTGCATCCTCCGTCCCTCTGTTCCCTCCACCTGGCTAGTGTTTGCCAACCCTCAGTGGCTTGCCCTCTATCTCTGCTGATCTGTGATGCCCACATCCTCTGGCATCCCGCACTCCCTGGTTTAGGAGCATCTGGTCTCGGGGAACAGAAGCGCCCCTCTCTTCCCTCGTATCCTGGGTCAGGAGATCTCAGCCTTTGCAC
Source organism: Panthera uncia (assembly GCF_023721935.1). Taxonomy (NCBI): domain Eukaryota; kingdom Metazoa; phylum Chordata; class Mammalia; order Carnivora; family Felidae; genus Panthera; species Panthera uncia. The sequence continues at coordinate 20,678,249 of NC_064816.1, forward strand.
CACCAAAGAGTGCGGAGTGGCACGGCAGGGACCTGCACAGTTTTGCTTCATCCTCCCAGGTGCCTTTGAAGATACAGGGAAAGCCAGAGGACAGCTCCAGGTGTCTGAGGCGAGACAGGGCCAGGGCTCACGGGGTGCAGTGGCTGCAGGCCCAGGTGCCAGGTCAGGCGGGGACCCAGCAGAATGGCCTCAGAAGGACAAGTCTGACTGTTCCGTGCCTGCTTCAAGTCTTCCCCCTGGGTCTCCATCCCTGACAGGGCTGGGCTGCCCCTGGCTTCTCTCCAGCAACTTGGAGCTCTGTACACACTGTTCCTTCTGCCTGGGCCTCTCTGCTTATCAGTTCCTACCCACATCTGAGGTCATTTTCCTAAGGACACCCATGTCTGCCTTCTCCTTCCTGCTCAGCACAGCTACGACGAGGCGTCTGTTGCGATTCTGCAGTGTGGGTGGGGGCTAATTCCCCTACTGTATCAGTAGCTAACATCTGTGAGCCTGCAGTGATAACAATGCTAGGTCACATTTATTAAATCCTCAGGACAGCCCCACCGGGAGGGAAACAGTATCTCTATTTTATGGGTGGGAAAACTGAGGCATGGTGATGCTTAATAACCAGTGCCCCCACTAAGTGGCGATTCAGGCCTATTGGCAGGCTCTAGACCTCTGCTCTGACCACCGTGCTGAGGCACCTCAAGTCCTGCCCCGTGGCCCTGGGCCTATGGCCACTGCAGCCCCAGCGTTTAGCATCATGCTGGCCACATAGTCACAAGTGCTCAAAAGGTGGCTTTTATCACTACCATTTAATTCGAGGAGACTCATTCTCACCCCCAAGACCTAGTACACCATCAGCACCCGATCTGGGACCTGCTGGGTCCCTCCCTGCTCACCTTTCTTCAGTAGGTCGGCAGCAGCCAAGGCCTCGTGCAGGGTCACCCCGGCCCCAATCACAGTCACCTGGTCATCCTTGCTCTTCAGGACCACCTGGGGAGGACATGGATGCCAATGAGGCTCAGGGATTGGTGGCCTGGGATGAGCCCTGGCTTCGGGCATGCTTTGGGGATCTCACCAGGGCCATGTATGGCACTGACCTTGGCTTGTTTGATTTGGAAATCCTCATTGCTGTTATAGATGATGGCGTTTTCTGGGCGACTGGTCCGGATGAAGCAGATACCCTGGAACAGAGCAGAATGACAAAGGATTATAGGAGGCGGCGCGGCCAACCTCAGGGAGTGGATTCCTTCTAGAAAGGCCAGCCTTCCTCATTTGCAAATCTCCACCATGCTGTCCCCCCATGGGTGTGTGACAAGCCACCTCATGCTGGCTGCCCCTCCAGTAGGAAAAGGGACTGTCATTCCTCAACAGGGTGGACCTCTCCAGACACTCCTCCTGAGCGAGAGCAGCCCAGCAGCTTGGCCAGCCCCAGGCCCCAGACAGAAAATGGCTGTTCTTTCAGGTAGGCTGATCTCTAAGTCGGGCTTTCCCCCAGAAGGCATCTGGCAAAGGAAGGGGACCCATGGGGGCACCCCAGTCTACGGCATTGTGGCTCTTGGTCGAAACCATATTACTCAGCCCATTCTTTCGGTGTTGGAGAGCCCAGCTTGGCGGAGCAGACAGGCGTCAACGGCCCGATGGTGCAGGAGCTGCAGATTCTCAGTGGGGAGAGTACAGGGCTGGGTTAGCAATGTCTGCTATGTGGCAGGAAGGGGCATGTGTATTTTGTTTTTCCTGATCTAACCTCTACAAACTACAAACACCAGTGGCAAGCTCAGGAGACACCACTGTGGGGCAGTCAATGACCAGACCAGCTCTTGGCTGGCATGCTGACACCAACCCGCCCATACTGGTCAAGAATAGCCACGTGACCGACCAGGCCCTGTGGGTGGCTCAGTCGGTTAAGTGTCTGACTTTGGCTCAGGTCGTGATCTCGTGGTTCGGTTTGTGGGTTTAAGCCCTGCATCAGGCTCTCTGCTGTCAGCATGGAGCCCGCTTCAGATCCTCTGTCCCACTTGCTCTCAAAAATAAACATTAAAAAAAAAAAAAAAAGAATAGCCATGTGACCAACCTTTGTATTGGCTGCTAATTCCACTGCCTTTTCCGTAGACACACCATCACTTGGGTAAAAGACGGTTGCAGTGGGGATTGACCGAAACATGGCCAGATCTTCCAGAGCCATCTGAGAGGGCCCGTCTTCCCCTGGGGTGTGGGAAAGGATACAACTGAAATAAGCCCCCCACCCATGGAATGGAATCCTGTATCCCCAACCTCCTGATCTGAAAGTCTGGGGAAGTTACAGGTGCAAGCGTCCTGGCCCCGTTCAACTCACCGATGGACACACCACAGTGGGAGCCACAGAAATTGATGTTGCTCTCCGAGATGGCCGCCATGCGAATCTGGTCGAAGGCCCGTGTGAAGAAGGCCCCGAAAGCGCTGCAGAAGGGCACTGTCCGGTTGCGTGTGGCACAGCCCACGGCGACACTCACCTGGGAAGCAGGTAGGGGGGTGGTCAGTGTCGGCCCCAAAGAGGGGGGAGAGGGTGGCCGGAGAGCCCAGAACGTCTCACCCCTCTTGAGGGTCGGAGGATTCAGTCATCCTAGTAAGTAAATTCCCTTCTCCCCATGCAAGAGATCCCTGGGTACCCACGGATTCCACAGTCTGTCTCTGAACATCAAACTCCTTTGACTTGGAATAGCCACGTCAAAAATTCTCTTAAAATTACTTTCCTGGGGATTTTTTTTCTAGCAAATAAGCTAGACCTTGCAGAGGGTAGGCTAATAAACTTGGACACAGATGTTCTTTCCTGGGGTTCTGCAAAACCCCAGGCCCCATCTTCCTGGCCAACCCCCAGCCCTCTACAGACACCAGTCCTCCCCAACCCTCTTTATGCCTGAGGAAGTTCCAGACCCAAATCCCTGCTTAGAAGCACCGAATGCAGGCAGTGGTTCCAAACTGGCTGCCTCCTGATGTGAGTCCTCCTTCCCCAGCCCCTGGGCCCACACCAGCCCACACACCCTGCCAGTTTGGTCTGGACCCTCCAGCTGCCCAGACTAGAAGCCTCAGAGACAGAACTTCAGCGGGAGAAAGAATTTTGGATAGGGTAGGGCCAGACGGCCTTCAGACAGAGGAAGCTCCCAGTCGCTGGGGGCTTGTAGGCCAGGCTGGGCAGTTTGGCCAGAGGACCAGGGCTGTTGGACCCATTATGTTCCAGCCTGTGACTGTGCCTGTCCTACCACCTGGAAGGCCCTTTACCCCAAGAGACAGGCCTCGCACACCTTTCACCAGCACGCGTGGCCTCAACACCGCATTTCCTGCGTGCGATCTCAGCCTCACTCAGCTCCTGTCTGTACCCTCATCCGGGATATGTGCACCCAACGATCACGGGCACATCCCTCTCCCTTGCCACTATAGTACTCGAGGTCAATGCCAGGTCCTGGCGGTTCCTGTGGTCTCCCTGGGATGGCCTCCAGCAGGCACCTAACACTGCCAACATAGCTGCCCCAGGGGAACAGGAGGACCTCAGCCCCAAGGCTGTGGCTGGCCTGTGCCCGCCTGCCTACCCCAGCACCCACCATGTTCTGCTCAGCAATGTAGCACTCAATGAATCGGTCTGGGTGCTCCTTTTTGAAGATCTCTGAGAAGGTGGAATTCTTGGTATCCCCATCCAGGGCGATGATGCGGTCATTGACGCGGCCCAGCTTCGCCAGGGCCTGTCCATAGGCCTTGCGGGTAGCTATCTGTGGGGGATAGAGCATGAGGGCTCTGAGCACCGGGATGGCCTGAAGCCTGGCTTGGCCTCAGCGGAGGGGCTGCAGCTTTTAGGGAGGAAAAGGAGAACAATAGGGGCAGAAAAAGGAGGCCCGGCAACACCCAGTCCCATGGAAATTTAAGTTCTGTAAGGTTGCCAATGAGAACTTCTACAGGTCTTGGAAGTGCCTGCAGCCTCTTGTCCTGAGCCCAGCTGTGAGCCCTCCAAGCTGCAGATGTTCTAACAGATCCCCCCACTCCTGTGACAGAGGTCCATGAATCTACCCCACTCCACACAGGAATACACAGAGGGCCTGGGAGTCATAAAGCCTGGTAATGGTTCACACAGGGGAGGGCCCTGGAGCAGGATAGGCCTGCTGAGGCTCTGCTAGGCCACACACCAGAGGGTGGGGAGTGGGGGTGGGGGGGAAGAGTCCTGAGCTCAGACCTAGGGACTCAGGGTGAAGGGCCAGGGATGGAGAGACACTCAGGTGCTGTGGGCTTTGATCCCAGCACTGCCAGTAGGTTGCTGTGTGACTGGGCAAGTCTCTTGTCCTCTCTGAGCCTGTGCAGGTAAATAGTTCCAGAGCTGGCAGTCCCCACGGAGGAGATGGCAGGACCAACACCTCAGGGTTCCTCCTCACCAGCAAATCCCTCTTCTCTCCCTTTCTGAGCCTCCCAGAGACACATCTCAGCCCCAGGCTCTGGAAACCAGAGAACAACGACCACGCCAGCCAGGCCAGAAAAGCAAGGCCCAACTCTGTACCTTGTCGCCAACTTTGTAGCTGGGTGGGCTGGGCATGCGGATGTTGGTGATGTCCACTAAGGGGGCATCCTCTTGTGGGGGAGTCACAAGGATCTTCTTCGTGCTCTGGATCTGGCTGCAGATTTCCTGGACAATCTGATCGGCCATGTTTTTGGGGAGGGGCTTCCCGTGCCAAGCCTCCTTGTCCTCTATGCCTGTGGGTGCAACAGAGGAGGGCAGAGGGCCCAGTAAGACAGTAGTTCCCGAGGGCCAGGAAACTGCTCCACCAGTTGAGGGCAGGCCAGAAGGCCTCCCTGGAGGGGAAAATACAGGGCAGGAAGGATGCTGCCCCAGTGAGGCAGAGCCCTGTGCTGGGAGCTACGGGGGTCAGGAAAAGAGGGTCGTGGTGACCAGGAGTCCACATGCCTGGTGCCCACCAAGTAGCCGGCAGTTCTCCAGGAGCCCACAGCCAATGGGGGAGGGGAGCATGCATGGGCCGCTGTACTGCCTCCCTACCTGCAGGGAGGGATCTGTTGTAGAAACCTACTCAGTTTGTTGAATGGGTTGGTCAGGAGGAATGCTGCCCATGAGAGAGGCAAAGCTGAGGCCCAGAGCAGAGGGAGCACGGTCAAGGTCACCCAACACACTGGTGTGCAGCAGAATGGCACCCAGGCGCGTTCCTCACCATGCTGCCTTGCTGTGTGAGGACCAGCAAGGCTTAAGAGCCCCCTCCTCTGAGGTCACTGCGGCCCAGGCAGAGCCAAGGACTGACCCTCCCACATAGCATGCAGCACCCCCACAGACCACCGCCTGCCCCAGAAGCTTTGCGGTTTCCAGATCCCACTTGATGGTAACACCTGAGGCATCAGTGCCAGGCAGCAGCACTGGGGTGGGGAGGATACCCAGGGGTCTTCTCCTTGATGTCCACCCTCTACCAGAAGGCTCCAGACCCACGCACCTTCTCCCACACAGCAGTACTTGTCCTCATTTCCTGAGTCCACGTGGGCAGGTGGGCTGCCACAGTGCGTGGCACAGGGAAGCTGGCCCGAGGTCTACAGTTAGGCCCCATGTCCCTGGGCAAGTTCCCTGACCACTTCTAGCCATGTTTTCCCATGTCTACCATGGGCCAGGGCTGCCTCAGCCCAAGGGGTCTGGAGCCCCAGGAGCCTGAGTGCTGGGGAGGAGGCTTACACCTGCATCATGCTCTCAGGCCCAGCCAGGAACATCTTCCAGACCCTTCCAGGCCCTCTGCTCATACAGGACTCTGGACGCACTTTACCCGGTCTTCCCAGGTTCTCTGGGCCCTCTGTGCCAGCCCTTCCACTCAGGGCAGACGGCGAGAGCTGCCAAGGATGCCGTGCAAATGACAACCAGGAAAGGTGTGGGGGACCGTGTCACTCGTGAGTCCTCCTGCAGGCCCTCCTCTCCTCCTGCCCAACTTGGGCTTCAATCCTGGCTCAGCCACGCTGACCACTGAGTCACTTCTCAGAGCACAGCATCGCCTGCCCCCCCTTCCCCAGACAGGTGCATGCGGTATAAGGTGGCAAAGGGTCAGTACTACCCCAGATACAGGACCTCAGAGACCACCCCCACCTGTGGAAAGCCCTACTGCCTCCGCTGGCCACAGGGCCTGGTCCCAGGGGTGGGGTGAGCGAGGCAGGGTGTGCAGACAGACCTGAGATCCCCCGGCCCTTGAAGGTCTTAGCGATGATGGCCGTCGGCTGGTGCTTGGCCTGGCCAAAGGCCTTGCACAGCTCCTCCACGCTGTGTCCATCCACGATGACGGTGTGCCAGCTGGGGACAGAGGAAGGAGAGTGAGCAGTGAGGGACGGGGCCCACCCCCCGAGGGGCTGCCCTCACTCTGCTGCACAGCCATAGGCTGGGAAACACTGAAGAGTGTCAGGGGCGCCTGGGTGGCTCAGTCGATTGGGCATCCAACCCTTGATTTCAGCTCAGGTCATGACCTCGTGGTTAGGGAGTTCGAGCTCCACATCAGGCTCTGCACCAACCTCCAGGGGCCTGCTACCGATTGTCTCCTTTTCTCTCTCTGCCCCTCCTCCACTTGCTCTTTCTCAAAAATAAACATTAAAAAAAGAAAAAAAAAGACTTTGGACTTTCTTTCCCACTTTTGGTTTCATTTTCTCTTTTTCTTTCTCCTTTGTACACATTCTTTTACTTCCTCTTATTTGCCTCTGAATAGATTTTCTTTCTCTTTCCTAAGTATTGCAAAGCTTGGTCCATTTATTTTCTCTTTCATTTCTGATCTACTGGTTTCCCTGAAATCTACTCATTTCCTGAAAGCTGCATTGGGGACAATGCACTGGGTCTGGAATGTGTCTGCTGTTGGCCTTTTATTCAGGGAACACATCTCATCACTCCATAAATGCTGGATGTGGTGCTGGAAACACAAAGTGAGCCAGGCTGACAAAGATAGAAGGGAAGGAGCCTGGACAGGCTGAACTTTCTCTCTTAGGCCCTCCTTTCTGGGACTCCAGTAGCAATCAACAGCAATAAAATTAGTAGCAATAAGATAGCAGCTAACGTGTCCTGAGTGTGCACTCTGTGGGCACTCACCGAGCACCACACATATGAACCCACTGCAGCCTCACCACAATCCCTTGGGCTGGGTACTGTTGTTTCCCCCATTTTTTTTTTTAATGTAAAGATGTTTTTTTTTAGTGTTTATTATTTCTGAGAGATGGGGCAGGGGGGAGGCAGAGAGAGGTGGGGACACAGAATCTGAAACAGCTCCAGGCTCTGAGCTGTCAGCACAGAGCCCGACGCATGGCTCCAACTCACAGATCACGAGATCATGACCTGAGCTGAAGTCAGATGCTTAACCGACTGAGCCACCCAGGCACTCTGTTTCCTCCATTTTATAGACACATGAACTGAGGCACCGAGGATGGAACAAGCCTGCCTGCCCAAGTTCACAATGCAAGTTGTTGACACAACCAGGACTTGTGGACACAGGTTATGGACACAGACCCAGGGACACTGCCAGGGTTATGCTGCAAGTCCCCAGCCAACACAGCCTGGGGAGGCTCTAGAGACACCGGTGGCCCAGTGTCCTCCTCTGTCAGGTCAGTCACCAGAGAGAACAACCTGTGGCTGCTATGTAACCACAGACTGCAATCCCACCTTTGACCTCTGCCAGGTAGACTCCTCTACAAGAGCGGCCCTGAAGGCCCTTGGCCCCTGGAACCGTGCACAGCCCCAGCCCAGGGCCTCCTCAGCAGAGGATGAGTGCGGGGGCCTGGGTTCCCTAGAGCCTCAACCAAGCACAGCTTTTATTTGGGTTAGGGGAGGGACACTGAGGTGAGAGCCCCCCCTTGGCTAACACCCACCCAGATGACCTCCCTGCTTGGGAGTACGTGACCCCAAATTCCCAACCATTCATGGCCCCTTGAGGAAATCTGAAAACCCCATGTTTCCCACTTCACCAGGAGAGGGGGCCTGCTTCTGCCCTTCAGGCTGGCTAGGGCCATGCACAGGTAGTAGCCACCGGACGGATGCTCAAACCCCTCGAGAACTATCATGTCCCACAGCCTCACCAATAAAGGAACTCACTCACACTGGGCCTCAGCCCACAACTCCAGCTGGAGGCCTGGGTTGCTAGTTTAAGTCTGAAATTTTGAGTCGAACGCTGAAAAACAGACACCTTCTTTAGATGGGGCTTGGCTCGCAGCTGACTCAGCCCCTGAACCTGAAAAGCTTCCAGCTGGGATGGCTCCTTTGCCGTGAGCGTGCTCAGGCCACAGCCCTCCCTGTACTTACCCAAAGGCCTCGCAACGCTTCTGGTAGACGTCCACCTGGTGCTGCAGCGGGGTGGGGTCGCTCTGGCCCAGGCGGTTGATGTCAAGAATGGCAATCAGGTTGTCCAGCTTGTAGATGCTGGCGAAGGCCATGGCCTCCCACACAGAGCCCTCCGACAGCTCCCCGTCTCCCATCATGCAGTAGACGCGGTAGCTGCAGAAAGGAAGTGGGTCAGAGGCTAACCCCTCATCCGGGGCCCCGTGCTCCCAGCCCATCCCTCCTGGAGAGCTGTCCCCAGAGAAGGGCACAGCAGCCGCACAAGACATCCGACAGTGCCATCCGTCAGGTCCCTGCTGCCCAGCTGGGGCCACACCCAGGGCTCTGCTGAGTAAATGAACAGTTGGTGGGGTTACTCTCACTGGGGGCACGGGACTTGAGACACCTGCATGGGGTGGGTCTACTTCTCTCCACCTGCCCAGGAACTAGTAATGTTGGGGAGCCCTGGGGACTCGATCCCAGGGGCAGGATGGGGAGGCCGAGACATGGCACCAGGAGCATCCCAGGGCAATTTGTCAGGTGAGAGAAGGGTCACTAACAGGGGCACCTGAGGACCGGGATCACGGTGGGAACAGTGCATCCTAGGATGGGCTCTCCCTGAGGCTCCAAGGCTGCTTCTCACCCCAAGACTCACGCTAGGCCCAGCCCTTTCTCTGTCCTGGGGGCCTTGTCCTGAGTCCACAAGGCAACCATGATGGCTTCAAAGGCAGTGCTACCTGATAAAAAGAGCACTGAACTTGGGGGCAAGTTACCTAGTGAACAGAGCCTTCCTTAGATCCCAGGGAGGGTGGAGCCAAGGGGATGAGGCTAGAGGAAGGGACACCAGTTCAGAGACTCTGAGATGTGGGGGGACGGAGGTGGCTGAGGGGCAGCGGCCACAGGCGTTAGATCCAATGACCTCATCATCCACGGGCCTGTGTGTGGCACCTAGGGGTTCCCTGTACTGAGTAGCCCTGTCCTTGAGGTAAGCGTACTTGCTGTTCCCAAATCACACGGACAAGAAAACAGGCTCAAAAATCGAGGGTCTTGTCTAAAGATCACGCAGCTGGGGACCTTAGCCCACACTGTTCATTCCTTGCTGTCTAGGAACACACACAGAGGAAGCAGTGACAGGACATGGAGATCCTTCCCTTTCCTGGCCTGGGGTCCAGCTGTGTGGCCCCAGGGAGTGAGGCTCAGAGGGGACACAGCTGCCTGCTGCTGCAGCAGGCAAGCCCTGGAGTGGGCCGCAGTTGAACTGTTCTAGCTTCAGGGCCTCCGACTTCCAGGCCAAGGCAGGGGAGCTGGAAAAGAGGCGGGGACAGCCGGGGTGTGCTGTCAGCATGACTCAGCACTTCTGCAGGCCGCCAGGTCAGGGAGGGCTCCAGCATCCTCCCTCTGCCTGTGCCTTCCCTTCTGTGGCCTCCAGCAGGCCAGGCCGCTGGGTCCACACTCGAAGAGGGCCTGTCTGAAGCTGTGTTCTGTCCCCACGCTGGTCTCCTGTCCCCTCTGCAGGCTGCAAGGGGGCCCAGAGATGCTGCAGGGGTTGCATCTGGTACAGAAGCTCCAGAAAGTGAGGAGCCTGATGGAGACTGGTAGGGAACCTGACTTCCCCAGGAGACTGCACGGAAGCACACTGGCTGCCTTCCCAAGGCCAAGCCCACTTCTAGGGAAGTCACACTGGGGCCAAGGGTGGAGCGTAGCCTCAGGCTCAGATCAGGAGGGCGTGCTAAGGTCCTGAGGAGACACTTGGCAGCCCATGAGCAGGAAAGGGGCCCCACGGAAGCTGGGGCTAACCCTGAGGCTCTGTACTGAAGTTGCTAGATTTGGAGAGGGGGCTGCAAATGCCCACGGTCATGAACTACCCTGAAGAGAAGGAACCCTAAAGAGAGGCCTACCTTTGCTGCAGAAGTTATCTGAAGAGCACCTCAAATGTCCAACAGGACTGCCTAACAGGTTTATATCCATAAAAGAGAACACTACGCAATCATTAAAACTAGCTCTCAGGGCGCCTGGGTGGCTCAGTTGGTTAGGCATCCGACTTCGGCTCAGGTCATGATCTCATGGCTTGTGGGTTCGAGCCCCGCGTCAGGCTCTGCGCTGACAGCTCAGAGCCTGGAGCCCACTTTGGATTCTGTGTCTCCTTTCCCTCTGCCTCTTCCCCGCTTGTGTTCTGTCTCTCTGTCTCTCAAAAATAATATAAACATTAAAAAAAAAAAGCAAAAAACTAGCTCTTGACAGTTAAGGGAGAAATATTCACGATGCTTAGATTTTTCTAAAAAGCAGAATGTAAAATTGTATACATACTAAGATTACAAATTTCTAAGTTTCTTCTCTCAATAACATGGAGGAAATATGGTACATTAAATGAGATTCAAATGGGAGGTAGCTGAGACTAGGAAAATGGTTCATTTCTTTTTAATGCTGTTCCATATTTTTCACATGAGCTGTAACTGTACTCGACAACTCAAACAAAATTATTTAAAAGAGAAATGAAAGTGAGCCAACTTGACGTATGTTTCTTGGTTGAATGACAGGAGAGACGTGACCCGAGGCCAGATCTATTCGATCAGGCCGCTACCTCCCGGAGCCGGGTAATTCCCTTGACATCCCCGCCCGCTCCCGACAAGGTACAGTCTAAGGGCCTGAGCCTTAGCCAGCCCTGGCTGCTGAGAACCCAGCTAAACCCCTTCTCCCTACACTGGCTTGTTCCATTATGTTAGGGTCAGGAAATGACCCTTCACAGGGAATTATTTCAAGCATCTGTAGGGAATAATTAACTCACATCTCTGGTTCTGGGCCAAATAAAATACTCTTAAACATACATCCCATTCTTTGTGCCTTTCACCTCATGGTGAATCACTTCTGGTGGAGCTGAGCTTGGCCCCAAGAGGGTCTGAAAGCCCCCAGCCTCAGCTCACCTCCTGGAGAGTGGTCTCAGGAGCCCCTTCCCCTGCACATAGTGTCACATCCTATGAGGCTCTCTGTAGCCCTTCTCTTCACTGGATCCACAGTGACCACCATACCCTCTTGACTGCCCTGGCTGTGGTCCTTGTCCTGCCAGTGGACTGCAGGGCACTGGGGAAGGGACTCCTCCAGGAATCCTACTCACGGGCTCCCAGAATCTGCTTCCCTCGGGCTCCTCAGAGCAGCCTGGGGCCTCTTAATACACTCTGGATGCTGGTCCTGGGTGCAAATCCTGCCGCCACCACTAGGAAAGTATTTTACCTCAGTTTTCCCATCTGTGAGAGGGGTAAGTGTAGTCATGTCACCACCCAGCCCACAGGGGGCTTATCAAGGTGAAACCCTAGAAAGCACTGCACAGGGTCCCAGTCAATAAAGGAATGAAGGAACCATCTGACGCAGCCAACACTTCTCCCCTCCTACCAATAAAGACACCGGTCTGCAGGCCCAATCTGGCCACACTACATAGCCTTGTGACTGAGATCTGGCGCAAGGGGGTTCTCCTCCACACGTCCCTGGGCTGGAGGGGCAAACCTCTCTGCCCACCCTCTGCAGGTCAATCTCCCCAGTGTTTGTTTCTTCTTTGGCTGACAGGTGGGGCTCAGGGATGCCCAGAACCCTGCAGAACACATAATCTCCTTCCCCACGACGAAGGCATGTGGCTCGAGCCTGGGCATGTGGCCAGACACCGGAGGGGTGGGGCCTTCTGAGACTTCAGGGTCCAGATGCTGGTCTTGGGGAATGCCACAGGAATTCACCAGCCCAATGACTCTCGGTGCACTCCTGGCCCTGCCGTCACTAGGAAGGGACACTGGGCATGTCTCTGCTCCTATGAGCCTATTTCCTCATCTAGAAATGGGGCCGGTCATGGTCCCGCATGCATGGTTACTCAGCTTCTAATCCCCACCTCAAGAGGAGGTACCTGGGTGCAACGGTAAGGCGGGCCACTGAGGACCCCTCCCAAAACTACTGAGGGTAGCATTTGGGGAGTGCGAGTGTTACCTGGCTTTGTCGAAGTATTTGCCCGTGTAGGCCATCCCACAAGCGGCCCCAAGGCCCTGGCCCAGGGAGCCAGTGGCCACATCGGTGAAAGCTTGTTTCTGTCATAGCAGAGAGCCACAGTTACTCACAGGGGAAACAGCAGGCAATAGCATTTCCCAACTACCCTCCCAGAACCCAGTCTTGGGCCCGCCCTCCCCCACCGCTGATCCAGGTGCAGGGCAGGCAGCCTCCACCCAGGGTGTGACCTCTCACTCTCCTGTAACGGTAACTGTGCCAGCCCTGCCCACAAGGTTGCTGTGTGACCTCAGGCTCCCACATCACCCACCTTACTACACAGTGTCCGGGAGGAGTCTATGACAAGACTGATGAAACATTTGACCCTTGTGGGTGCCCGGCTCGGTGGGAGGGGCAGGGGTGAGTTTTCATGGTGACCCACAAATTCCGAACATTCGCAGGAGCCAGCACCTCAAAGAGTAAGCTGGGACCCTTCCCTGGGGTGTCACCAGCATCCTGCTGTGACACCCTCACTGACTTCCCGGTGGACCTGTCTGCACAGCCAGGGAAGCCCAGTGGGGCAAGGAGGCTGGATGTGTGGTGCCTGAGGAGAGGTCGTCTCTGCAGCTGATCCCTGGGCTGGGGCCTCAAAACGCCTTGCTTGTCTTTAAGGACCAGCTTGGGGTGAAGACTGTGCCCTGGAAACCCCCACTACATCCTTCCGTCTTCACCTCAACGCCCTCTTCCCCCTTTCCACACCATCGGTTTCTCGGTGAGCACCCTGCCCCCTTTTCCCACAGCCCTTGAAAAATAGGAAGTGGAGACAGAGGCCTGTGCTGCTCGAGGTGGGGGCTGCTTACCGGAACAGGGTGCCCGTCCAAGTCAGAGGTGATCTTCCTCAGGTTCAGCAGCTCCTCCTCAGGCAGGAAGCCGGCCTCAGCCCATACAGCATACAGGATGGGAGCCGCGTGGCCCTGCCAGGGGATCAACGGTGGAGGGGGCATCAGCTGGGGAGCTGAGACTTGGGGGCTGTTCCTGCCACACACTGAAAGCGGGGCCTGGCCGATCCCGCTGGCCCTTCCAGGGCAGTAGCAAGTGAAGGCCACATTCCCCCTTCATCCCACTCCAGCTCAAAGGTCCCACAGCCAAGGCCGAGTGGGCTCCGGGACAGGTGCAGGGGGAGCACAGCTGTGGGGCCGGTCGATGCCAAATCCCCAGCAGACAGCCGGCAGCCCTAATCCCTGGTTTCTGGCATGTGAGCAGACTTGGACAGCCTTCTAAGCTCTCATGCCTGCCCTGGGAGCCCAGAGGCCACAGGGCCAGAGTTGGGTACAGGTGGATTTCAGGGGTCTGTGGAATAGTTTGTGGCTGTGATTCTCATGAGTGAGTGGCAGGACAGGGCGGCTCATCCCAAACCCTGCTGTGGTGCGCCACTCCTCAGGGAGCACACAGTGGCCCTGGAGTGCTGGCCCAGCACAGAAAGATGTGTGCACAAAGCCACAAAGCTGTACCCCAGACATGGACTTGAGTCCTACCTGTTGACACGAAACAGGGGAGAACACCTGGCAGATCATTCTCACGGTCCCCTATCAACAGCTGTTTATTTCTTAACGTGGATTTAGTGTGCCAGCTGGGTCAGCACAGACAAAGACACCAAGAGACAGGCTGGGCTGAGCCGGTGGACGAGGAGCGTGGGTGGAGAGGGTGGGCCAGGGCCAGGCTTACACTAGGGGGTAGGTCCCCTTGGAGATCACTCGCTGCTGGCACCTTCTCACCATTCCAGGGCCCGTGAGACACCTGGCCCAGGAGAAGGCTGGCAGGCTGGGCTCCTACCTTGGAGAGTATAAAGCGGTCGTTGTGAGGGTTCCGGGGGTCCAGGGGCTTGTAGCGCATGGTATGGAAAAAGAGGACAGCCATGATCTCCGCGGCACTGCAGCATGACGTGGGGTGGCTGTGGGCCAGGAGAGAGACAGACGCATGCATCATGGCCCTGGGCCTCTGACCTACAGCACTCACCTCAGGCCCACATATGGGGTCCTGGGGGGTGCATGTGCTAAGGAGTCACAGGCCTGGCTAATCAGAGCCACGTGCTCCTATTCCTGGGAGGGCTGCACGGGGTCTCAAGGATGCTGTATTGGTGGCACGGGGTCTCACCCTCCTGGGGCCCAAGAGTCCAGATCCCCAGAGACACAGCAACTGAATATTTCTGGGGCCAGACTAGAATAAGAAAGAAGGGGCCCTGGAGACTGGGCCCAGAATAGACCCGGTGCAAGGCAGTGTCGAGGCTGGAAAGTAGAGCCTAGTTCTTACCTCACGGCTCCTAACAGCAGTTGGGAGAGCTCAGCAACCGGGAAGCAGTGACCCCTTTATGTCCGACCCGTGAGCTATATCCCGGAGGCACTGCTCAGGACGGTGCCCACTTGTGAGGGATACCCTGCCCTCCCAGGCTGCCAAGCGTGCTGGCTCTCTCAGGCCATGGGCAGGGGGGTGAGGTAGTAAGGCTCATAGAATGAATACAAATCTCCCAGCAGCCTCAGTCCATGGGGTCAGCAGTCGGAAAAGTGGGGCTTCGGGCTCTCCGAGACATCACTGGTTACCTGGAAGCTTTTCAACGGGCATTTTAAAAGCTGGTATAGCCATTAAAAGCCAAGCCTTTGTGCAGAATTTAAAAGGCAAAACATATAATCTCATCTTCCACAAAGGCTAAGATCATGAAAAAATGAAAACCCTTTCTATGACAAGGGTTGCAGGGGGCGCTGACACAAGAGACTGCCCTTCCGGCCCTGGAGTGGTGGGGTCAAGGGGTCTCCCCTTTCTTTAGCCTCTTGCTCTATGAAATACAGTTACTTGAGAGAGCAAATAACAACCTGTGTTAACAACAGAAAATGCAAAGGTTCTACCTTAGCTAAGAGTTGTTCAGGTCTCTTTGGGCCCCACACAATTAACCCAGCACTGGGGCTAGAGACTGGGGGACATGCTGTAATTCCTGGCTGGTCCTGAAGAAGCCTCCCTTGTCCACAGTTTTGTCAATATGTTAGCCTCAGAGCCCAGTGCCTCCCAGCCACCCACTCCATGCAGCTTAGCATAGCCCTCTGATGCTGCTCGGAGGTCCACGTGGAAACATGCCCAATGCCAAACCCAAGGGGGCATGCAACATCTGGAGTTCACGCGCACCTCCCTCCTCCCCTGCCAGTCTGCTCCCCCCACTGGGTTAGGGGGTGAGTCACTCCCAGCGCAGACACATTAGTAGAGAAACCCAGAACTGCCCATGCTGGTTTAGTACCACATTCCCGGCACACAATCATCTTATACTTAGCCATCTCTATGAACTCCTGGTCATGGGGAAAAGACACTAGGCCTGAAAGAGGGAGGTGAGGAGATGTAAATAGGAAACCTTGCTCTGCCGGCAGGAACCCCGCTCCCTCATTCCTGTGCTGACCTTCAGCTGGAGGATATCCCCATCAACACCAGTTAGGCTGATGTCAGGCCTCCCGAGCCTCCCAGGGTGGCCCAGTCTCTGAGGACCCCATGTTTCGGAAGTTATGACCCCATGATGAGAAGTTGGGGAAGGAGGTGGGTGGAGAGTGAGCCAACCTCTCAGAGAAGAAGGAAGGAAGGCAGGTGCAACAGCTCAACCTGCCCCGCCCACCATGTGAACCCAGGTGACATTCCCCACAGGGGCTTCATGCCCAGGCCTGGGCAGAGGAGACGCGGAGGGAGGCAGAAGGTCAGCTGTGAAGACACACCAGAAGCTGAAGAGTGTTGATTTTAACCCTTCCTTGCTAGGTCCATGGTGAGTGAGCCTACAGTGTTATTCCCTCCAAAGCCTGCATCCCAGCCTCACTGCTGGCCTGGTACCCACAGAGTAAAGAAAGAACAAGTGCTTCACCTCCCCAAGGCTCAGGTCCTTCACTTGTAAATGGGGATGCTGTGGTGGGAGGCGGGGTGGGTGCCGGGAGGCCTGGTAACATAATGCATCTGTCACCACTGGCCACACCATCTGCTGGAGGACCTGATGCCAAACCTCTCAGTGCTACTCCAACTCTTCACGTGCTGGCTGGGACCATGACGCCTTGCTGACCATGCGGCAGGCAGGAGGAAAGAAACAAGCCAAAGATTGAGATGTGGCTGTAAACTGTAGAGTGCTGAGCACACAGGAGATGGTTACTTGTAAGCTCAACCTACTACAGGGACTTCAGGGACCAAAGTGTATGGAGTCTGTGGCTTCAGAGCCTGAGTTTTCCCAGCAACCCCCGCCTGCCTGGGGGCAGACTTCTGGGGGTGGAGGCCCCACCCCTGGTGTTGTGACACACGCATGGATACAAACTGGCTAGAGACGGGTGGGGGGCGGGACTGGCTAGAGACAGGTGGGGGGCTGTAGGGTACTCTACATCCTACTCCCTGTGACGCATGGGGACTACAAGTTTGTCCAAAGTAAACAGTCCACTCTCAGTCTCGATTTGTTCAACCTATGAAGGGGGCACTGGCTGCTTAGAGTAAGGCTTGATAAGTGTCTCAATGGTCCCACTTAGCAGAAGACACATTCTTCCAGGTGTTCCCCCTCTTCCCTTTAGCATGCACTCCATATCTTCACCAGTTTCTCTGCAGGAAAAGTGCAGAGAAGGTCCCTCACCCCTCTGACTAGGCTACTCTCCATTATCAATATGGCTTCGAGTCTCCATAAAAATGACACTTCTCCACCCATATTCTCAAGCTGGGCCAAATCACAAGGAGTCACAAGGCTTCTCAGCAAAAGAACAAACCAGGGATGCCAAACAGCCTCACCAAGGGAGACCCCAACGTGTAAAAGTACAAAGGAAGTCATCTACTGTGAAGAGGAAGTAAGTACCCAATGAAGAAAGTAAAAATCACAAGTGTTGAAAACCCATAGTCAAGAAACAACTTAGAAGGTTAGAAAAATGGAGTGAGCTCAGACAGTAGAAAGATAATAAAAAATAGAAATTCATGAAACAGGAAGCAAATATACAATAAGAAAAAAAAAAAATCAAAGCCAAGAGATAGCTCTTAACAAAAGAGTACAAATTTAGAAAACTTCTTATAAGGCAAGATCCAGAAAAAGAGAAGGCCAGTGTCAGAAGCGGAAGGACAGGCATACCAGATGATACAATACTCTAAACAACCTGATGCAAATAAGTTTCAAAACAGGAAAATGTTTAAGAAAAAAATAACTTATCAAAACTGACTCAAGAAGAAATAGAAAACCCAAGTAATCTTTGAATTGTTACAAAGAAACCAATTAGCAGCTGCAGATGCACATTCACTAAGGCCCAGCAACTCCACTAGTAGGAACGTTCCCCCAGCAAAATGTGTCCTCTAGGAAACACAGGAGTTATCCCTGCATCGTTTACAATGGCCACTCCTGGAGGCCACCCATGTGTGCATCAACAAAATAGACTCATCATATTATGCTCAGGTAAGGGAATACATTGCAGCACAGGGACAATGAGCAAATGACACAGACCCAACACCCACATGTGAGCAAAGTGCACTACAGAAAGATCTGCAGACCAGAGAAGACCATCCTACTTACAGAGATATACAAATATTTTAAAACAATAAGGAAAATAATGGGCTGAAAAAGCAAAATTCAGGGTGTAGCTCTTTCTGGAGGAGGAGGGACACCCAGGAATGTTAAAGCACTGTAATGTCCTAGGTTCTTAAGCCTGGTGGTAGGCGCATACAGTGTATTATTTATAACATGTGCATTATTTATATATCTTTAAAAAAAAGTTTATTTATTTGGGGGAGGGGAGGAGCAGAGAGAGAGGAGATAGAATCCCAATGTGGGGTTCCAGGTCATGAACTTTGAGATCATGACCTGAGCTGAAATCAAGAGTCAGACACCCAACTGACTGAGCCACCCAAGTGCCCCAGCATTATTTATATTCTTGTTTAGGCATATATTTATTTAAACAAAAATACTCAGGAGGGAATCCCAGGGTGCAAGGTGGAAGTGAACCTTGAAAGCAGTCCTAACCTCTTTCTGTTCCCAGACGGTCCAAGGTGGCTCCTGCCTGGAAAGACTGCCTCCAGACTTTCCCAGCTTTATCCCATGCCACCTCCTCTGAGAAGCCCTACCTGACCACATTATCTAAAAATACCTCTTCTGGCCGGCTGAGTGGCTCAGTCTGTTAAGCGTCCAACTCTTGATTTTCGGCTCATGATCTCATGGTCAAGAGATCGAGCCCTGCGTTGGGCTCCGTGCTGAGCATGGAGCCTGCTTAAGATTCTTTCTCTCTAAATAAATAAATAAACAAATAAATAAATTAAATAAAAAGACCTCTTCTTCCCCGCATTGACACTTGCCACCACCTGACATCACATGCCTATTTTCTGTCTGTCTATCCTACTGCAACACAAGCTCCGGGCAGGCAGGGACTTTGAGCCTTTTCACTGTCGTATCCTCAGGCCTGAACAGCTACTGGCACACAATGCACAAATGAATAAATGATGTATCCTGGCCCTCAGCCTCTAAGGATGTGACCTCTCTGAGCCTCGGTAAACATGGAGATAGTAACAGAACCTCACGGAATGAGGTAGTGTATGTGTAAAGAGCTGGGCACAGTGCACAGAAAAATGGCAGTTGTTCGATATTTGCACTTAACATATCAGAGATGAAGTTAACCTCTTCCTCATTTTGAGTATGGAACCACTAAGGCTCACAGAAGGGAAGTGCCTTGCCCAAGGTCACAGAGTCTACCAACAGAAGAGCTAGGACAAAAGCAAATGCTATGAGAAAATCAGGGCGCCTGGGTGGCTCAGCTGGTTAAACATCCGATGTCAGCTCAGGTCGTAATTTTGTGGTTTGTGGGTTCGAGCCCCGTATCAGGCTCTGCGCCGACAGCTCAGAGCCTGGAGCCTGCTTCGGATTCTGTGTCTCCCTCTCTCTCTGCTCCTCCCTGACTCATGCTCTGTCTCTCTCTCAATAATAAATAAATGTTAAAAAAAAAAAATTAAATACTAAGAGAAACTGCTAAACAGATAAAATGTGGTATATCCCTGCACAATGGAATATTCAGCAACAAAAATAACTAAGTGCTGCAGCCACATGCTACAATATGCAGGACCTTCCAGACATTATGCTAAGTGAAAAAAACCAGACGCTAAAGATCTCATTATGTATGATTCCACGGATATGAAATGCCCAGAAGAATTAAATTTACAGAAACTAGATTAGTGGTCGCCTGGGAGCTGGGAGTGTGTGCAAATGAGCAAGAGGGGCATTTTAGGAATGATGAAGTGTCCTAAAACTTATGATCAATCACGGTTAATTTACTAAGTTTACTAAAAGCCACGACCTGTACACTTAAAATGTTATGATTTGCATATAATACCCAATAGAGCTGTTGCAGATTGTTTTTAAGTTTATTTATTTATTTTGAGAGAGACAGTGAACAGGGGAGGGGCAGAGAGGCGGTGGGGGTGGGGGCAGAGAGAGTACCAAGCAGGCTCCTCACTGTCAGTGCAGAGCCTGCTGTGGGGCTCGAACTCACCAACCGTGAGACCGTGACCAGAATGGAAGTCAGACACTTAACCAACTGAGCCACCCAGGTGCCCCCAGATTTGTTTTTCAAAGGAGGAAAAGGGGTGGGGAGCCCCCCGTGGAGGAAGTTCTCGAATGTCCGCATTTCTCTGTCCCGTCGTACAGGCCTCAGAGATCCATTCAGGCCACAAGTGCAACTTCTGAACAAGAAGCCCAAACCGTGCAGGCCCAGCCAGCCGGGCCCACCTGCCACTGGAGTCATTCACCTTAGACCCCCACAAACAGCCTGAGCAGACTCTGCCTCACTGGTCAGCGCAAGAGCACAGAGACCTCCGGGCAGGCCCCCACCCTCAGGGCGCTCCAGGCATCCGGGGCAAACAGCTGTGGAAGTTCCAGATGCTGTGACCCAGGCTCTAGTGACCACAGAGCTGCCTAAGGAAGTAAAGCCCAGGGACCAGGGCTGTGACAGGGGCCACAATGCGTTCAGAGCTGACGGGAAACCATGGAACATCTCAGTCAGACCTTAAGCTGGTTCTTGGTTTCAAGAAACACTGACCACCAGCACTGCTGAGTTCCAAGGTCACTCAGGCGAAGAACTGAGTCACTCTAGGCTGGTGTTTTCACACTGAGTTGGGAAATGCTGCTGCTGGGGAAATCTCAACGGGCTGTGTGTGCTCTTGCCTCAGTCAGCATCAGGATAGGGTGGAAATCAGCCCCCAAGGAAAAGGAGGCCCAGGCAGCAGCTTTCTGCCCAGAGAGACAGGGCATACATGGGGCCAGAGACTCAAAGGGGCCTAGGCCATGAAGGGGCCCTCAGAGCACTCAGCCAAAGCATCCTCGAATGCCAAAGCTGGGTATGTCCTTCCTGTCACTTCAAAGTTACAGGGACCACCAGAAAGTGGAGCTCATAACAGCAGATGGCAGGACCCCAGAGCTTGCTCAGTCTGTTCCCCCAGGCTACTCGTGAGGGATCCAGTTTGAAAACCACCTAAGGACTTCTCCTTTCAAGATGGGGAAACTTCCCTGGGATGGGAAGGGCCTTTCTTTCTTTTTTCTTTTTTTTTACATTTTTATTTATTTTTGAGAGACAGAGAGAGACGGAGCACAAGTGGCAGAGGGGCAGAGAGAGACTGAAACACAGAATCTGAAGCAGGCTCCAGGCTCTGAGCCGGACACAGGAGCCAGGCACAGAGCCGGACGTGGGGGTCGAACTCACAAACTGGGAGATCATGACCTGAGCTGAAGTCAGATGCTGCAGATGCTCAGAACAGGGCCTGGGTTAGGTTCCTGTTGTCTTCTGCTCACCAGCCAGGTCTGGCCAGACATTATATTCCCAGGTATCCCTCCCAACACTGTGGGTCAGAACCCAAGAGACTCGCTACAGGCACAAATCATGTCCCCTCTCCCCCAACCCCACACTTCAGGCCTAATTCTAAAGGTGTCCTCCAACAGCACTCAGCACTATTTGGATAATGCTACAGCCCAGAGCCCCGGTCAATGAGAGCTACAAAATCTTCATCACCAGCCTCAGCAGCCAGGCCACTTCTGACAAGGCCACCGGGTTTCACTTTTTTAAGGCCTAGATGAGCTGGCTCCCTGCCACAGTTCCCTCAGCATGTGCAGGGATAGGACCCCGGAGAAGCCTGGCCATTGTTGAAGCTGCCTCCACAAAGAGCCCTCTGTGAGGCTCTGTCCCTCAGCGCCTCTGTGAGGCTCTGTCCCTCAGCGCCTCTGACACAGAGGCCAGTGTCCTTACTCCCTGGGGCCTGGGGAGCTGACATGGGGTCAGCGATGGCAGAGGAATGGGAAAGCTCCTGAGAATCTGGAACCCTCCTGAACCCAGAACGTGTGAGCGCAGCCCCTGTGGGGGGCCATGAAAAGACCTGGCCCAAGCACTATTTCTCCCCCAGGGCGTAAGCTCCCCAGAAAAGGGGTGTCCCTAAGGGATGGTCACTTTGGCTGTGGCTGCTGCCCAGACTGGGCCAGGGCCTCACTCCCTGTGGGGAGTGGGTAGGGCCTCAAGGTGAACATCCAGAGTCCTCTGTTGCCATCTTTTGTGCACACACAGAGCTCAGCACACACCCTCGAACACCCCTCGTGACAGGGGTTGTGTAGCAGTGTTACTTCCTTCTGAAAAAGAAGTTTTCTCTAAGTCTCTCCTGCGTCTTTACACACTCACAAACAACACAGGAATCATGTCTTCTATGCTCTTTTTTTCCTTTTGGCAACTGGACACTTTTTGAGATCAGTGAGTTCCTCCAAAAGGCATTACAATGTAAACTTGAGTGTCTCTCAGGGCCACACACTGTATCTTCTTCCTGTAGGTTTTTAACCACCGTAACAGAGACCCAGGAGAGCCACTGATCCCACCCCCAACAGCTGTAATGTTATCTTATTTCTCTCAAAATGCTTTCAGACTGAGTGACATCTGCCATCACTGCACCTGGTCTTCCCTTTTCCAACTTCCCCCTGGGAGGCCCCTTCCATTATAATGTTACTTCATTTCTCCAAGTGCCTTCAGACTGACTTGACTGATACCTGCCATTACTGCACCTGGCCTTCTCCTTTCCCCAACTTCCGTTCTCCAGCCTGGCACTCCCTGCCAGCCCCATGAGTCTTCCTATCAACCCTAGCCCCTCACTGGGAGCACAGAATAGCTAGCCACCAATGAGCAGCTTGGGCAGCTCACTTAACACCCTAAACTCAGTTTCCTCATCTGTAAAGTGTGCAGGTAACAGCATCTATCTCATACGGTTATTCTCAAAACGCATGAGACAACATTAGCAATAAAGGATGCTTTGTGTCATGCCAGGGATACCCATTTGGGGGCAGGACCCTGCAATTGTCTGCAGGTCATATCTAGCCTCGCAAGATGCTCAGATATGTAACACCACTTAGTCGGGTAACTGCTGTCTCTGCAGCTAGATCCCCAAGAGCCTGGCTAGACAGGTCCTAGCACACAGTAGGGATCAATAAGGCCCTGCAGGGTGAATGACCCCACTGAAATGGTCAAGGGAAGGAGATCTAGTAGTACCCAGCAAGCAACACAAGGTGTGCGGACCTACTGTGTGTCAGGCAGGGGAGGGGCACTGCAAGGTGTCTGGCAGGGGAGAGGCACTGCAAGTAAGGCAAATCCTTGCCTAGGCAAGGGACGTCACACACAATGGGCAAGTCTGACATAAACCCGATAGAAATAACAGCTCTAAAGCATGCATGGGGCGGGGGGGGGGGCGGGGGGAGGGCAGGAGAAGCTGCCCGCCAGGGGAGGTCTAATCCCTTCTGAGAACTGGAGGTCTTGAAGGCATAAAAAGTGAGTGAGTACCCATCCTGAAAGTCAGAAGAGATTTACTTATTAATGTACCCTGTATGACACTGGCCAGAAGCCAGAATTTTGGGGTTGTTCTAAACACACAGCTTGATTGGAGAGATTCCTGGAAAATCACCCCTACCCAACCCTCAAGATCACTTCATCAATCCAGCACAGGGCAGTCTCTGCAGCCTCATGCCAGGCCCCAAGGGAGGTGCTGAAATCCCTGAAACCACCCAGTTTCAGTGGGAGCTACCACTGTTCCCATTTTACAGAGTGAGAAAGCCTGTGGAGTAACTAACTCACTGGCCCACCCTCTCAACGGACCTCACCGACTGCCTCCAGCAGCACAGCGCCCTGTCATTATGTCCCTGCTACCTTCGGAGGCGGCTCCCTGGGGTCAGCAGCAGCCTTTCAGCACCTTCTCAGCCAGAAAGCCTGGCGGGAAAGGATGTTGGGGGATGGGCCTCCCGCCCCTGCCCCTGGCGGCTGGCCATGCCCTGGGACCTTGTCCTCTATCCTCGGTTCTCTCAGCCTTCCAAATCCCCGCTCCCATTCCTCCCGCCTCCAGCCCGCAGGTCACGTCTTAGACCTCCCCTGCACGCCGCGTGCCGAGGTTCTGCATCCACACGGCCACTTCCTCCCCACTCTGCATCTCAGCAGACCCCTGCTCCAGAATCAGACCCAAAAGCAAGGGTGGCAGGAACGTGAAGAGGCGAAGGGGAGAGGTCGTGAGGCGGAGAGAGGGCCCGGCCCCACTCAACCCGCAAAATGAAGGGTTAAAACAGACGCTCTCGCGTAGGGCAGCTTGCATTTCAATTGCAGCCCTCGCCGTGTGTCACCTTGAGCAACTGACTCAAACTCGGAGCCTCGGTTTCCCCATCCGCAAGGTGGAACGTTGGCGGTGCCGCCCACAGAGGGCCGCGCGTGCAGAGCGCATGGCACAGGGCCGGGCTCTCGGCCACAGTGCAACAATAGTGGCCCTCTCGGCTCCGGATTCCCAAGCGCAGTCCGCGCGCCGCGGAGCAGCAAGGGAGCAGGCGCCCGGCGAGGGGCAGGGCGGGCCCGAGACGCAGCGGGAGCCGCGGCCCACCGGATGGAAGCCGGCCAGAGAGCGCGCGCCGCGGCGGGAGGCGCCTCCGGCCCGGGCCCTGCAAGGCGCGCGCCTCTGCTACCTGACCGCGACCCGGCCGCCTCCCTCGAGGAGGCTTAGTGCAGCGCGACACGGAGCTGGCGCGCCCACAGTTACCGCGGCCTTCGGAACGGCGCCCTCCCCCGCCACGCGTCTGGCACTCACCCCGAGCCGGCCGCCGTGGTGGCCTGGATGGAGCTTATGCGCAGACGGTTGGCCGTATCCTTCAGGGCCTGCAGCTTCTGCTGATCAGGTTTATGGTAGCCCTCCATGGCGCGGCCGGGCGGGCAAGCGGATGGGGAGGACGAGGACGCGGTCGCGGAGACGCACGGGTTGCACTACCGCTCCGGCGATGACTGGCAGGGCCTAGGCCTGGCGCCGCGAGGGGCGAGTTAAGATTCCCCGGACCCGCCCACGAGGGCGGGGCGCCGGCATCACCCCAGGCCGCTGCGCCGCGGAGCCCTCCTCGTCCCGCCCCCGCCCCGCCCCCTGGCCGCAAGAGCGGCCAGTGGCCTAGCCTTCCCGCGCCGTTCCGGGAAACCCAGGACCACGCCGTCCTGGGCGCCTAGGGACCCAGCCCCAGTCTATCCACCTGCCTAACCTCCCCCTCCCCCTGTTCGGACCCAGACATTTGCTGGGCAGCTTGGGGCTGCCAGGCTCCTGAAACAGAATTGCCCTGCCAGAATTAACTATACAGACAAGTAATAATAACTCCAGGTTCTAGGCTTAGCTCAATTTGCCTGACTCACATCTTCACTGCAGAATGTTCTGTCTCCTTCCTCCGCACAGCTCTGGTGGAATTGAGAGGGGAGGTTTCATTGGTAACCCATTTTACAGATGAGCAAATTGAGACCAGCCAAGGTCACATGGCTTGTGGGTGCAGAGGTCTTCCCTAGCAGAATGGCTCCATCTACAAGCCCCAGTCCCAAGAGAGTAAGCCCCAGGGCTTTGGGGGCCTATAAGATGGGGATTATGAAAATGAGAATTAGCAGTAGTAGTAATGATAATACCAGCTGACGTTAACTGAGAAATTACAAGTGGCAGGCCTTTCACAAATTATTAGGGCCTAAGGGCTGCAAGATCAAAGGGAGGTATCACCAGGGTATATCATGGTCAGAGGCCTGGCAGGGTCTGAATAAAGAGGACATGACTTTTGGGGTGCCTGGGTGGCTGAGTCAGTTAAGCATCTGACTTTGGCTCAGGTCATTGTCTCGAGGTTCATGAGTTGGAGCCCCGGGTCAGGCTCTGTGCTGACAGCTTAGAGCCTAGAACCTGCTTTGGATTCTCTGTCTCTGTCTCTGTCTTTCTCTGCCCCTCCCCCCACTTGCACTATGTTTCAAAATATATCAATAAACATTAACAATTTTTTTAAAAAGAGGACATGGCTTTGAAACCATTTGAGAGCTCTGTGTCTTCCAACTCTATTTCCTTTAGAGCAGTGGTTTCCTATTCCAAACCTCAATTTCCCCATCTGCCCGGTGGGACTAATCCTTGCCACTCTGCACCCACCCTGGTCTCTGATGATGGCAGGAGACTCAACCAGGCTCTGGAGACCCAGTAGTGATGGAGCCCCCCTCCCCACCATGGGGCTCTAGGGTCCCCTGGGGGCAGCTTCTCATCTTGGGTCCAGGTGAATGTGATCTGTTTCATCCTGGCTTCAATCGTATTTCAGGGGCTCCTGGCTTTCTTTCCCCAGGGTCCACTTCGGGACCAGAATCCTGAGTTGACTGGAGGTGTTTGTCCAAGTGGGTACTCCTGTCCCCAGGTCCTGAGTCATTATTCAGCCACATGCACCTCATAAATCACATGGCAATCGGGAGGGAGACCTTGGGTCCTGCTGGTCATGGCTTTATGCCTGGTGTCAAGCTGCCATTTTGCTCCTCTACTCCCTTCCCATCACCCCCATCCTCTTTCAGCCTCCTGGTTATGCTCCCTGGGGCTGCTAGAGAGAACTTCTGCTGCCTCCCAGCTAAGCTCCCTTTGCTCTCCCTCCACCCGTAGAACACATTTCCTTGTGGTGTGCATGCTCTGCTACTCCCACCTCTCTCCCTTGTCCTCTGATGGTGCCCCACACCCACACCATTCCAGCCACACTACCCTTTTTGCTTTCCTTAAAAAACACTAAGCCCACTCCACCTAGAGGTTTTTGCATGTGTTATTCCCCAAGTCAGTAATGCCATTCCTGAACCCTTCGCGTGGCCTGGATCCAGAGCAGCCCTCCTTCCCATCTGTGGTGTCCCCTGCCACCCCCTGGAGAGCTTTATCCCAGGGACTACGACTGTGTCTCATATACAGTAGGTGCTCAGTAAATGCCTTGGGAATGAAAGTATAACGTTGCATGATTTGTCCAAGGTCACACAGCCAGCAACTGCTAGAGCTGCACCCAGGGACAGAGTGTCCCTGGGAGACATCAGGGCAGGGAATCTGGCTTTTTAGGAGTTGGGACACAAAGGGACACTGCTGGAGGATAGGAGGTGGCACAGCTGTCCTGCTGCCAGCATCAGGTGTCAGCAAAAGGCCACAGCGACCTGAAAGCAGAGTCATGCACAGGAGGCTGAGCCATCCCCAGGACCCACACAGCACTTGGGGAGAAGGGCACACTTAGGGCAACCTGGGCAATGCAAGTCCCCATGTAATTTTTCACAGCTGGCTCCCCAGGGACCTCCAGGATCACTGGAAGGGGCTTGAGAGGGAAACTGGGGTGCTGAGGGGTAACATACAGCCTAGCACTGTTATTGGGGGTAGCTTTTGGTCACCACGACAGTGCTGATGGATTGTAATGGCTGCCTGGAGCTGAATGTTGACCACAGGATTCTGAGCTACATTTCAGAAGGAAATGCCAGGACCCATCAGCAATGCTGAGCAGAGGCGACTGGTATGGGAGACTGGGAGTGGGAGGCATGCTTTTCCCACTTCTGCTGGGTACTGCGGGGAGCCGGGCCTGGCGAGCGGGAGCAGAGATGGCTGGAACCATGGGACTGCCACATGGTCACACACACACACATTCACACACACACGTACACTCACTCATGCCATTTCCCTCTCTTGCCTGCCCTGGAGAGTGCAGGCGGCATCACCACAGCACCTTCGTAGCCCCCTGTAAAGCCTGTGTGCTTTAACTAAGGCACAGGGCAGAGCCAAGGCCCAGCTTCTTCTGCTGCTTGGCCCATGGCATCCAGCCAGCCCTTCCAGCACAAAGGCTCCCACAATGCTCATGCCCTTAGACAGCAAGCTCCGTACCTGGGAGATGATCCTGAGGGAAACCCCGGCTGCAAACAGGTCTGGGCAGCAGAGGACAGGGACTGGCAGAGGCCTGAGTGGTCATTTTACCAGATCAGCATGAAGACCAAACCTCAGAAATGGGTTTACTCATTTACTCAGAGTTTATTGACTTGGGGACCACAATCAGGAGGGCCTGTGGGGGAAATGCAGCTCCTTAATGGCCCCTACGACCAGACTTGGCAGTCCTTTCAGTGGCTACATCATTAGAATTGCCTGAAGCAGTTACTCAGCATGCGGCTCCCTGGGCACCACATCTAACCTTCTGAATCAAGAGTCTCTGAGGTGGGGCCTGCGCTTCTAAGAAGATTCTCAGGCAATTCTGTTTGGGGGTTCTAAGAGCTCTGCAGAGAAAAACATTGAGAAGACTATTAGGACTTGGGTTCTGGAGCTGAACAGACCTGGGGTCAATGCTTTGCTGGGTGCCCTCTAGGGCTGAATATGCTACAGCCGGTTAGGCATTGAAATTTCAGCATCTGGTGGGAAGATGTCGTGATATGTTGGTAACAGGGTGAAAGCAAGATGTATAACAGCAGGTTGAGTGTGATTCTACTTCTGTCAAAGATAAAAAAAAAAAACACAAAACGGGGTGCCTGGGTAGCTCAGTAGGTTGAACATCTGACTTCGGCTCAGGTCATGCTGTCTCAGAGCCCGTTTTGGATCCTCTGTTCCCCCTCTGCCCCTCCCCTGCTTGCACTCTTTCTCTCAAAAAAAAAAAAAAAAAAAGCTAAAAGCATGTGTGTGCATGCTGCCCCTGTATGTGCGTGTTTGTAAGTTTGTGTGGACGAGGAGAGCCGGCAGAGATAGGCAGGTGGACTCTCAGATTTCTCTTTTGTTGGAATTTAGTGCCAGTGAACACGGATGACTTTTCTAGTCCAAAAAAAGCAAAACAAAATTCTGTCTTGAAAAAATGTTGTTGAGGTCAGGAGATGCCTTTTTATGAAGACACTTTTTCTCCTGATTTTCCATGATTATGTAAAGCTGCCCCTGTGTTTCATAAGCCAGGCTGCGGCCCTGGCTGTTTTGGGGTTGGGAGCACACCCCCAGGCGGTGGGTGCTCGTCCTCCCGTCCTTGCTTTGCTATCCACGTGAAGCTTGGGGCAGAGCTGCCCTGATGTGCTCCTGCACATCCACTGAGTAGGCACTGATGAGGCGTGAACAGTCCCAAGCAGCTGCATTCCTGAGTGACAGTGCTGGGCATCGCTTTGGCAGCTCTAGGCCCATGTGTATGCTCCTGCGGCACGCCTGGGCTGGGCACTGGCATTGGGCTTGCATCGGAGCCAGCATCCGAGTCCGGGGCCTCCAGACACTTTCCTGGACTCCTATCCAGGGCTGCGGCCTGCAGGGAACTGGAATAATTCCTATGTGAGTGTGTGTCTAGCCTCATGGCCACCGAGGTCGAGTAGAGGGCCCACCGCGGGCATTCTCTATAGGCTTGTACATTGATTACGTTTTCATAAACCCATCTTTCCTCTCAATGCCCCAAATTTCATTCTGGAGGCATGTTTGGGAAAATGCCTTTTTTGATAATGTTGCCCCCAGGAAGGTGAGATCACATAAGCTTCAACTCATGAAAACTCTGTTTTTTGTTTTTTGTTTTTTTTTAGTTGACTTTTGTTTTTGCTTTTGTTTTTATTTTTAAAAACAGGTTTTTGGGTGCCTGGGTGACTCAGTCGGTTAAGAGTCTGACTTCCACTCAGGTCATGATCTTGCGGTTCATGAGTTCAAGCCCCACGTCAGGCTCTGTGCTGACAGCTCAAAGCCTGGAGCCTGCTTCAGATTCTGTGTCTTCCTCTCTCTCTGCCCCTCCCCTGCTCATGCTCTGTCTGTCTGTCTCTCTCTCAAAAATAAATAAACACTAAACATTTTTTTTAAATAAATAAAAATAAAAGTAAAACATGCTTTGGGCAAAAACCTAGAAGGTATAGGGGCATATGGTTGGCTCAGTTGGTACAGTATGTGACTCTCAGTCTTAAAGTTGTGAGTTCAAGCCCCATCTTGGGCATGGAGTCTACTTAAAATAAATACATAAAATAAATTGATTAATTAGTTTAAAAAAACACCTAGAAGGTACAGAAAAATTTTAAAGTAAAATAAAATCATGCATAATTCCATCCAAAGAAGGTTAAAAGTCGTTTGTTCATTTGACGAATATTGATTCATTAGGATTGTTATAAAGAAAATAAAGCAGGGTCAAAGGTCAAGGTCTTGGAGAAGGGCTGGAGAGGGGGAGCAGGACACATCTGGACCCCAGGTATCAGGTGCGGCTGAAAACTAGAGTCATTGCTCAATATGTGCTTGCTATTACCGGTTCTTTTTAAAAATTATTATTTTTAACACATTGTCAGGATCATATACAATTTGCCATTTTTCTCCTACATTCTCTCATCAGCATTCTAAAATTTTTCCGAGACTTCATTTTTACTAGCTGTGTATCGTCCTGTCATAGAGTGATGTCCTCATTTACTAGCCGCCCCTTAGTGATGGATATTTGGAGTGTGTCCATTTTTCACCATTCTATATTACCCTGCAGTGAACATTTTGGTGCCTATAACCTTTGTCCTCCTGGCAGGTTATCTCCAGAACCCAGAGTTCTAAATAGGAAACTACTGGGTCAGAGGGTGGCAACCCTTCTAGAGCTCTTGATACATATTTGGCAAAGAACTCTCTAGAAAGTGGTTCTGTGACTCAGTCACCTTTGTCTCTCACTGGAGATGTCCCAGCATGCACTCAGGGTAGAAAGTGGAAGAGGGAATCTGAAACCTGCATGGCCTTGGGTGGATCCCTGCCCTTCTGAACGGGACCTCAATTTCTTCATATCTAGGAAATGGGTTCATGTTTGCAACACAGAGGCTGAGTTTCCCCTTTGTGCCAGGCCCAGAGTGCTGGCTCAGAGCCTTCCTGGGCTACTCTCTGCCTGCAGGAAGCCAGTTCAAGTGAGTTTAGCAGGGCTGCAAGGCTGCTGTCTTTTTCACAGGCTTGGGAGCTATTCTTGGCGGTGTTATGCTGGCAGTAAGAGGGGGTGGACCCCAGTGGCCAGCACACCAAGGGAAGATCAATGAGAAGAGAGAATCCTCTTTGATTGAATAGAATTTTGTACATGGCTTTCTCCTGGACATCTGCAGACCCTGGGGCCCTAGGCACATGGGGAGGAGGTGCGGATGGGAAAGGGAACCTGGAGACAGGAGATGACGCACCAGCTCCTTGACTTCCTGGGACCCAGACACACGTGGCTCCTTCCTTTCTCATGTAATGCTTCTTTTTAAAAACTATGGCTTCACTGAGATATAATTAACACATCACAAAATTCATCCTTTTAAAGTGTACAATTCTGTGATTTTTGGAATTGTGCAATCATAGAATTCTAGAATTGTACAATCGTTACCATGATCCAATTTTAGGACATTTTCATCACCCCAAAAAGAAACTCACACCTATTACTGGTTGCTCCTTATTTACCCCTCCCTGCCAGGCCAGGGCTACCTCAAAGCTACTTTCTGTATCCATGAATTTGCCTATTCTAGACGTGTCAGATAAATGGAATCCTACAATACATGTTTTGGGGGACGGACTCCTTTCACTTCATATGTTCAGGGCTCATCCATGTTGTATGTAGCATGAATCAGTGCATTATTCCTTTTTTTTTAATTGAGGAATCATTTTCCATTGTATGGACAGACCACATTTTGTTCATGCATTTATGGGTTGATGGACATTTGGGTTGCTTCCATTTTTTTGCTGTTATGAATAATGCTGCTTTAAATGGTGATGTAAAACTGTGTGGATAGATATTTTCTTTTTTTAAGTTTACTTATTTATTATTTGGAGAGAGAGAAAGAGAGAGGGGAGGGGCAGAGAGAGAGGGAGGGAGACAGAGAATCCCAAGCAGGCTCCACGCTGCCAGGGCAGAGCCCAATGCTGGACTTGAACTCACAAACCTGTGAGATCATGACTTGAGCTGAAACCAAGAGTCAGATGCTTAACCTACTGAGCCACCCAGGCACCCTTGGACATAGGTTTTCAATTCTCTTGGGCATACACCTAGGCGTGGATTATACAGCAATTCTGTGCTTACTTGTGTTACACAAGTAAACTTGAAGAACTAATTGGCTTTATTTGACAAATCACAAATTGGGCAGCATCCCACCTAGCAAGCAGAAAGGAACAGAAAAGGCTTTTACAGGCAGAAGGGGGAAGAGACAGGAAGTCATAAACAAAACAAAGGCTTATTTTAGGCAAGGTCATCCTTCTTGGTGGAAGAGAGTGAAGGGGTCTTTTACACACATCACCTCACTAATGCTTGTCAGGAGTTTCCAGACTGATCTGGTTTAAAATTCCACTCCTGATGGGGCGCCTGGGTGGTTCAGTCGGTTAGGCATCCGACTTCAGCTCAGGTCATGACCTCGCGGTCCGTGAGTTCAAGATCCGTGTCGGGCTCTGTGCTGACAGCTCAGAGCCTGGAGCCTGTTTCAGATTCTGTGTCTCCCTCTCTCTCTGACCCTCCCCTGTTCATGATCTGTCTCTCTCTGTCTCAAAAATAAATAAACATTAAAAAGTAAATAAATAAATAAAATTCCACTCCTGAGAGATGCTGAATCTGCAATTAAGTTAGGTTTGCTTATGTGGGCGTTAGCACATATGACTCCTTTTTGGGTCTATTGTGTCTTTTTTATCTTTTTTTTTTTTTTTTAATAAGTGTTTATTAAGTTTTGAGAGAGAGAGCATGAGTGGGGGAGGGACAGAGAGGGGCGGTGCAGAGAATCCAAAGTTGGCTCTGTGCTGACAGCAACGAGCCCAATGTGGGGCTTGAACTCACAAACTCCCATGAGATCATGACCTGAGCTGAAGTTGGATGCTCAACTCACTGAGCCATCCAGGCACCCCTATTGTGTCTTTTTAAATTTTATTTTATTATTATTTTTTTTAATGCTTATTTATTTTTGACAGAGAGAGAGAGAGCATGTGTGGGGGGAGAGGCAGAGAGAGAGGGAGACATAGAATCCGAAGCAGGTTCCAGGCACTGAGCTGTCAGCACAGAGCCTGACGTGGGGCTCAAACTCACAGACTGCGAGATCATGACCTGAGCTGAAGTCGGATGCTCAACCAACTGAGACACCCAGGTGCCCCATATTGTGTCTTTTTTTAAACAACTGTTTGAAGAACCACCAAAGGTTTTCCAAAACAGTTACATAATTTTTACAATTTTACCAGCAGTGGATGAAGGTTCCAATTTCCTCATATCCTTGTCAACGTTTGTTATCATAGGTCTTTTTTATTTTATTAAAAAAAATTGTTTTTAATGTTTACTTATTTTTGAGAGAGTTCTAGCAGGGGAGGGGGAGAGAGAGGGGGAGACACAGAATCTGAAGCAGGCTGCAGGCTGCAGGCTCCAGGCTCTGAGCTGTCAACACAGAGCCTGAAACAGGGCTCAAACCTATGAACTGAGAGATCATGACCTGAGCGGGAAGTTGGATACCCAACCGACTGAGCCACCCAGGTGCCCCACCCCAGGTCTTTTTTATTTTAACCATCTTGTAGATGCAAAATGGTATCTCATGGTAGTCATTCATTGCTTTAAAAAAACCCACATTATATAAGTAACACATGTTCCTTGTAGAAAATTAGGAAATTTAACAAAAATACTGTGATGGTCCATTTTTAGGTGTCATTTTGGCTAGGTTATAGTCTCCCAGTTGTTCAAACAATAACTAGATATTGCTAGAAAAGTATTTTTAGGTGTGATTGAAGTCTGTGATCAATTGACTTTCAGTAAAGGAGACTGTTCTAGATGTAATCTGGGTCGATCTGATTCATTCAGTTGAAAGGCTAAAGAAAAAAAGTGGGGCACCTGGCTGGCTTAGTTGGTAGAGCATGAGACTCTTGATTTCGGGTTTGTGAGTTCAAGCACCATGCTGGGTGTAGAGATTACTCAAAAACAAAATCTTAAGGGGAACCTGGTACTCAATTGGTTGAGCGTCCAACTCTTGATTTCAGCTCAGGTCATGACCTAACGGTTTCGTGAGTTCGAGCTCCCCATCGGGCTCTGCACTGACAGAGCAGAGCCTGCTTAGGATTCTCTCTCCCTCTCTCTCTGCCCCTCCCCCATGTGCCCTGTCTTTGTCTCTCTCAAAATAATAAACCTTAAAAAAAGAAAAAAAGAGAAAATCTTATTTAAAAAAAGTTACTGTCCTTGAAGCAGCAGTGCCTAAAAGCCCAGCTGCCCTTCCTTAGGCCTGCCCTGCATGTCCACGATTTGCCTGGCCAGTGCCCACGATGGATAAGTCAATCCCTTTCAACAAAGCTCTTAATATAGACCTCCTTTGAGTTCTGTTTCTCTGAACCTCGACTGATACACACACAGAAGGATCCCTTAATCCCCCAAAATCACACCATCCAGAGATCATCACGGTCAACATTTTGTGTATTTCCTTCCAGTCTCCCCCCCCCCACCCCCTTTTTCTACCCAGGTTGCAGGGCGTCTGGCAGTCTCAGTCAGTAGAACATTTGACCATTGATTTTGGGGTCATGACGTCAGGCCCCATGTTGGGCACAGAAATTACTGAATAAAAACAATTTCTTTTTTAATTAAATAAGAGGGTGTCTGGGTGGCTCAGTCAGTTAAGCATCCGACTCTTGATCTCAGCTCAGGTCTTGATCTCAGTATTATGAGTTCAAGCCCCGCATTAGGATCTGCACTAGGCGTGGAGCCTGCTTGGAAAAAATAAAAATAAAAAAATTAAAATTAAAATGAAGAGGCGCTTGGGTGGCTCAGTTGGTTGAGCATCCAACTTCGGCTCGGGTCGTGATCTCATGGTTCATGAGTTTGAGCCCTGCGTCAGGCTCAGTCCTGACAGCTCAGAGCCTGGAACCTGCTTCAGATTCTGTGTCTCCCTCTTTCTCTGCCTCTCCCCCACTCATGCTGTCTCTCAAAAATAATAAACATTAAAACATTTTTTAAAAATTAAAATTTAAATTTAAAAAGGTCTCAAACCCTTTACACGTGTTGCTTTTGCTTTTGTCACTGTGCATCTTAAGTCTTTCCCCACAGAGTCTGCATGCTTTTCTCCCCCAGGATTGTCGCCAGCTCAGAGGAAGTCAGCTGTTGTCCCCTTTGGGTGGATGCTTGCATTGCTCCTGGGTTCACACTATAACAGGAATACTTGTGCTCTCGCTCTAGCCAGCACTGTGCTTCTGGAAGAAGGTTTTTTTTTCTGGCTGCTCCTGCAGACCAGGGCTAACCCGGGGGGTTGACCCTTGGAGTCGCCCCGGAAGGCCTGGGGCTGTAGAGACCTGGCACTGATGGAAGGCGAGCACCAGTGTGGAGCCCAGCCAAGCGCCACCAGGACCGCGTTCCTTGTGCACAAAGGAAAGGTGCCTCGTCATTGTAGTGTGAACAGTGCAGCCTGGGCGCCTCCCTGGGTGGGGAGCAGGGAGCTGCCTCAACAGTCTCCGTCAGCTCCTTCCCATGGGCGCCGTGCCAGGCCCGGCTAGGGCAGCACTGTTGACACTCAGGGCACGTTTAGGGCAGCTGGGCCCTGCCTTGCGTGGTCTGCAGGACTGAGTGGGGAGAACCTCAGTTTCGTCCTTCTCTCCGCTAGCTCCTGAGTAAGCCAGGCTGGTGGAGGTGGCTAGACTGTTCCCGTGGATATCGAAGATGAATGTGTTTGTTTAAGTGTGGAGAGATTAAGTGGATTTTGTCCTGGGTAGGGGGGGTTGTTGAGGAATAGCTGAAGTGAATGGTTACTTAGGGCAGGACTATAGCTCTCCGGAGAAAGGCACGGAGAGGGATTGTTTCCTGTTTTGAGCCACAGCTCCTCCTGGGAAACATGAAGCCGTTAGCGGGGCCTCCCTCAGAGGGCGGAGTGGGAGGATTAGTGAGGAGATAAAGTCCCAAGCCCTCCAAACACAGGGCCTTCTACTATCTCTCCCCACAATTAGCAACGGCACCCAGGCACCCAGTCTGCTGTCCTGTTCTGGTGACTTAGATGAGGCCTCCGGAAAGCATCTGCTCTGTGCCCCTGTGCAAAACAGAAGCACAGCTGCAGCCAGTCACCCAGTCAGGACAGAGAAGAGCTGCTGCCATCACTGGCCTGTGATTCATTCACCATTCATTCCATGTCTGACTCCATGTCTACTCATTCATTCCACGTACCGAGGCCTGTGTGCCGGTGCTGTGCTAGATGCTCGGGGAAGGAAGGTGATCCTGTCTCTGTCCTTGGCTCTGAGGATGTCACAGGTTAGCAGGGGCCATGTGTGCATCTGTCTTGTGATCTGGACAAAGAATTGCCTGCTGAGGCTGCAGATCAAGGAAGGCTCCAAGGAAGAGGTGACCATGGACAGCATGTTTTGAAAGAATAGTATTCCCTGCAAAAAAAAAAAAAAAAAAAAAAAATTCTTACCTGGCCAAGCTGGTATGGGTGAGGGCAATTGAGACAATTGTTAACAAACAAAGTTCAACTAAGTAAATTTGGAGATCTAATTGACTTTATTCAAGGAGTCAGGAATCAGACAGCATCCTATCTAGCAAGTAGAAAGGAGCTCAGAAGAGCTGTACAAAGTGGAAGGCTTTTGCAGGCAGAAGGGGGCAGGGACAAGGAAGTCCCAAACAAAAGAAAGGATTATTTCAGGAAAGGTACTTTCCTTTGCGGGAACCGGAAGGCCAGGGGTCTATCATGAAGGTGACCTCACCAGTGCTGGTCAGGAAATTCCAGGCTGCTTTAAAATTCCACTCCCAGAAAAGGCTGAGTTGAGCAATCAGGTTAGGTACTAAGTTTTGGTTTGCTGACGTGAAGTTTAGTACAAATTACTCCATTTGGGGCCATTTTTTTTTTTTTTAATAACTCCCCCATTTTGATCAGAATCTCAGCCTGAGGGAGATGCGATCTACACTTACGGCATCAGAGCCAGCTACTCTTAGCTACTGCTCTGCCAATTCTTACAGCTTTTCCTGACCCTCTGGGAGACATTCGCAGGTCAGGCAGGGTTTGTTTGTTTTTGCTGAATCTTTGTAGTATTCATAGGCCACAATTCAGGCTCACAATTTTTTAGTCGGTTATTTTGTTTAGTCCTTTCTTGACATTCCAGTTTTAGGGAGGTCATTGCCTTGGTGGTTAGCAGCTGTAAACGTGCATTTAAAGCTTTGGCAAGAATACAATGCGCCAGGGAGATAACTATGACTATTATAAATAGATAAGTCCCAACGTCTAGAGTGTACTTAGGAGCCGAGACTCAAAGCAATCGAAGTAACGTAAGTCAACCCCCCTTGAAGGGTCACTTTTTTTGTTTTTAATGCTTATTTCTTTATTTTGTGAGGGTGGGAGAGAGAGAGAGAGCATGCGCGTGTACACACACACACACACACACACACACACACAGGAGCACACGCACGTGGGGGAGGGGGCAGGGAGAGGGGGAGGCAGAGAATCCCAAGCAGGCTCCGTGCTGCCAGAGCCCAATGTGGGGCTGAGATCATGACCTGAGCTGAAATCAAGGGTAGGATGCTTGACCAACGGAGCCACCCAGGCTCCTTCCAGGAGTCACCTTTTTAAACTGAGCGGTTTGCTAAGTGATCCTATGTAATTGAGTTTCAACTTCCCCAAAAGTGTTAATCCACGTGCCACAGGTGGTGTCAGCCCCAGCGTGGACACCTCCTTGCTCAACTAAAAGATAATCAAGGGCTATCATGTAATCAAGAACAACTTTGGCCAGACAGTCTAAGCATTTCTGTTGGCCAGCAGATTCTGCAGTATTTTCAAGAATGAAGGAGAGGTTCCTGGGGCTCCTGGGTGGCTCAGTCGGTTGGGTGCCTGACTTTGGCTCAGGTCATGATCTCATGGGAATAAATAAACAAACAAACAAAAAAGGAGATGTTCCTGATTTACATTTGAGATGTTCCTCATTTACATTTACTCCTAAGTAGGGAAGCAGGGCCCCTGCCAAAGGAAGCGAAAGCTGAATCATGAATGCCTCCTGGTAATTCCATTTGATTTTCTGGGTCAGGACTGGAAAGGTAACTGCCATGGAGACGTGTGTAATTTTAAGGGTTAGTAGGCAACACAGGCAGTTTTGGTTACCCTTCCTTGTGTCTTTTTTTTTTTTTTTAATATTTATTTATTTTTGAGAGAGAGAGAGAGAGAGAGAGACAGAGCAAGAGCGGGGGAGGGGTAGAGAGAGCCAGAGATCCAGAATTCAAAGCAGACTCCAGGCTCTGAGCTGTCAGCACAGACCCTGACATGAGGCTCAAACCCACCAGCCATGAAATCATGATCTGAGCAGAAGTCCGATGCTCAAACTACTGAGCCACCCAGGAGCTCCCCTTGTGTCCTTATTTTGCGTAGAGCTTGGACACAATGCTCCCCAAGTTTAGGGCTGTTAACCAGACATAGGGAAACAGACCAGGGGGTCTCTAGCATCATGGACAGATCAGAGTTTTTGATGACAAATCCAGCAGTCTGAAAGGTTACCTGCCCTTACCAACAACCTGGAAAGATACAGGTCTGTATAGGACCAGGTGTCTGGTGGGGCCTCCTTCAGCTGTAAGAAGTGTACCCAGGTGAGGGGCACCTGGCTGGCTCAGTTGGTGGTGTGCAACTCTTGATCTCGAGGTTGTGAGTTCCAGCCCCATGTTGTGTGTAGAGATTACTTAAAAAAAAAAAAAAAAAAAAACCTTAAAAAAAAAATGGAAGTGTACCAAGATTCAAGTCCCTGAAGTTTGGCAGCCATCTGGGTGGTGAGGAGGACCTGATGTAATTCCTTCTAAGGAGATCTAAGGGCAGTCTTTGTTTTTAGTGATTCCAAATTGGAAGGATGGGAGAAAATTGGAAATATTAGGTTGCTGAGTTGGAGCCAGATAGAGGAAACTAGAAGAATTCAGGACTCCGTCCAGTTACAGGCATGTCCTAACAACTGTAATCATGCTCTTCGGTTCTCGTGTTATTAACTCTTGTTCTCCTTGGATCCAGGTTGTCTATCCCTTCTGGAAATTCTTACCAGTTCAGTTTTATGATCTTCAAGTTACCAGGAACCTGTACCTTAGAGCATGCTTCATGAGTCTCCCAGAAGATGGGGCACTTTTACAGGCACAAGCATCAGAGTAAAATACCAGCTCTTTGCAAATGACAAAGACTTAGAAATGTCCATTGTTAAAGATCTGATGAGAATTCATTATCATGGAGTTGAAAAGGAAATTTGGTCATTTCTGTGAAACACAAT
This sequence comes from Panthera uncia, assembly GCF_023721935.1. Lineage (NCBI taxonomy): Eukaryota > Metazoa > Chordata > Mammalia > Carnivora > Felidae > Panthera > Panthera uncia. The sequence continues at coordinate 20,716,917 of NC_064816.1, forward strand.
ATTTTTAAATAACTGAAATTATGATGATAACATTAATGCCAGTACATATCAGACTTTAGGAATTGCATACAATTTTTGGAACACTGACAACATACACCTACACAAATATGACATTTGACCAGTTAGGAAACCTGGGTAGAAAAAAAGTATTATATTTAGCGCTGATAACTCTAGAAACTTGCCTGTTTCAGGGGTGCCTGGGTGGCTCACTGGGTTGAGCGTCCGACTTTGGCTCAGGTCATGATCTCACTGTTTGTAAGTAAGTTTGAGGCCCGTGTCAGGCTCTGAGCTAATAGCTCAGAGCCTGGAGCCTGCTTAGGATTTTGTGTCTTCTTCTCTCTCTACCCCTCCCCTGCTTTTGCTCTGTCTCTCTCAAAAATAAATACACATTAAAGAATAATTTTAAAAAAATAGACATGCTTGTTTTAATTAAACCAACGAACTTAAACTAGCTTTAATACCAAATAGTTTCCCAGATCATGTGAACCAGAAATTCATTTGGATTAAGTTTCTTATATTTCTCAGAGTTTAACTTATTTCAGCACTTAATTTTCTTTAAGCCAATTAAACTAGAGCTCGTTTACAAATTAATTTTGTCAATACCACCTGGAGGTGTAAAATTCCACACATCTCCCACACATTTATGTGGGACACACATGAACGTGCATGGAGAAGACTACGTGGGACATTTACATCTCAAAGGCACAAGGACTAGGCTTTTGAGATAAATAGGGGAGGTTTGGGATTGGTAAAAAGGATTGGTGGTGGACTCTGAACTGTTTCTGGGGCCACACCTCTGGTCTTGTAACCCTGACTAGATTGGAAACACAAGAGCTGCTGTTTTTATCTCCTCAACGAATTGTGTTACTGTCTAAATGGTATCAAAGGCCTGACACACCCACCCACCTGTGTTGGGATGTCTTTATTCCCCCCGGGGGTACATTTAGCTTAGGGGAAAAGATCTAACTAAAAAAGTTCTTATCGGACTCTGAATATCAGCCCCCAACCTGGATAACCTCTGACCACAGAGCTACTTACACATTTCTTCACATATCTTGTCAGTGTTTAGCTGGGACAAACTGTCACAGGGAGAAACTTAGCATGTCTGACTCCATGTTGCTTCCATTTCCCTTGCTGCTGTGACACAGAGCTTGGAAACTTCTGCTTAGCCCTGCACATAGGCATGTTAGTCATCAAAGAAATTTTGTTTATAGCTGAGATTTGCAAAAAAGTGTTTTCCCCGAAATCAGCCTCATTCAAGGAGATAAGGGAGTACAGAAATGACTATGCAATGTTTAATATCTACAGGAGTGACATGATCGGATTCCTACACACAAAGATCAAATGAACAGGTGCAAAGAAATTACAGGACTTTCCTTGGATGTCTACAGATGCCAGTCACCTTTGACTCCAGCACCTTCCTTCTCCCTCCTTTTGCTAACTTAAAAAGAAGCTCAAAATTCATGCCCAGAGGAAATGGTTCTTTGGGACAGTAGTCTGCCATCTCCTGGTTTTGCTGGCTTTCCCTACCCCAACTGGCTTGTTGTTCATTGAGCGTAACCAGGTTGGACTCAGTTACAAAATGTCAAGTATTTCTGGCAGTATTAAACAACCCCATGGACCTGAGAGGCATCCTTAAAGAGGGTGCAGAAGATATCATCTTCATAAGATCTAGAGTCACCCCCAAAGATCAATAACCAGTGGCCTAGATTTGGAAATGAAGGGACAACATGACCATGGCCCTTAGATTGGCCTTTGACTGAGGAGTGAAAGATGCCTGAGAGGCTCACCTGTAGTGGTTGGTGGTATTATTTCAAAAGATAAATAAACGTTTAATAGTCTCTGGAGTGGAAAGACCATTTGGATGGAGGATTACTAGACTGAGCACTGAGAGGAGGATAGAGGGAAGCAGTAGGAGTTATGTCACCTTGAACCAGCAGCTCCAAACTGTGGGCTAGGGGCTGTGCATGGATGGAGAACTGTGCGTGACGTGAACAGTTCCTATGCGGATCTTTGGACAGAACTAAGGGTTGAGGGTCTTCCATCAGAAACCTGGGAGTTTGGTCTGAAAGGCTAGGGGCTTGGCTCCAGGTGGAACTGTCTGCCAGCTCAAGCTGACCAGCCCTGTATTGGAAAGCCAGTTAGATCAGGTCCTCAATGCAAAGAGGGCAGAGCTCAGGACCAAGAAGAACTTACCCATGGCCCTCGGAAATGGCAAGAAAGAGGATCAAAATGGGGTTCCCATGGGTACCACACCTGTGTTTCTGATCCCCAAATGCTGGTGGAAGTTCACGCCAGAATCCACTGGTGCCACCAACTCTGCTAAAAAACAAAATTCGATGGAGTGCATTTGAGATCTAATGGATTATGACTGGGGCAGCATCTCCTGTAGCATGGAGAAGGAGCAAGGAGGAGCTTACAAAGTAGAAGGCTTTTGTAGGCAGAAGTGGGCAGGGACAAGGAAGTCACAAACAAAACAAAGGATTATTTCAGGCAAGGTTACCTTCCTCTGGGGGAAGGGCCAAAGTCTATCATAATTACTTTACTAGTGTTGATTAGGAAATTCTAGACTGATTGGTTTGAAATTCCACTCCAGGCAAAACCCATCAGTCCTGAAACCAATATTACGCTGTATGCTAACTAACTAGAATTTATTTATTTATTTATTTATTTATTTATTTATTAATATAATTTATTGTCAAATTGGCTTCCATACAACACCCAGTGCTCATCCCAACAAGTGCCCTCTTCAATGCCCATCACCCATTTCCCTCTCTATCCCACCTTCCACCAACCCTCAGTTTGTTCTCAGTATTTAAGAATCTCTTATGGTTTGCTTCCCTCTCTGTAACTATTTTTCTTTTCCCCTACCCTTCCCCCATGGCCTTCTGTTAACTTTCTCAAGATCCACATATGAGTGAAAACATATCTGTCTTCCTCTGACTGACTTACTTTACTTAGCGTAATACCCTCCAGTTCCATCCACATTGCTGAAAATGACCTGATTTTATTCTTTCTCATTGCCACGTAGTATTCCATTGAATATATAAACCACATCTTCTTTATCCATTCATCAGTTGATGAATGGACATTCAGTCTCTTTCCATAATTTGGCTATTACTAACTAGAATTTAAACAAAAATTTGAAACAACAACAACAACAACAACAACAACAACAACAAAATATAATTCCACTCCCAGGGAGTGGTTGAATCTGCAAGTAGGTTAGGAATTAATTTGCTGACTTGGGGCTTAGCACAAGTAGCTCCATTTTGTGCCTTTTTTTTTTTTTTTAAACAGTAAACCCATGGGGCACCTGGGTGGCTCAGTCGGTTAAGCGGGGCCGACTTCGGCTCAGGTCATGATCTCGCGGTCCGTGAGTTCGAGCCCCGCATCGGGCTCTGTGCTGACAGCTCAGAGCCTGGAGCCTGTTTCAGATTCTGTGTCTCCCTCTCTCTGACCCTCCCCCGTTCATGCTCTGTCTCTCTCTGTCTCAAAAATAAATAAACGTTAAAAAAAATTAAAAAACAAAACAAAACAGTAAACCCATTTCAAATTCTAAAACACTGAATTGGAAAGCAGCAATGGCTGTGGAGGGGCAAAGCAGGCTGGGTCTACACCTGCCTCCTGCCCTGGGCCTCAGTTACCCTGCTTAGGCAGTGTCTCGACAGGATGCCTCTGGGCCTGCCCTGTCCCCTTCAGGCCTAGGGCTGAGGAAGACCTATGATAGCCACATGTGTGGAGGTGACTGGGAGTAATCACAACAGGTGAGGCAGTCCTTTAACGGATAAGTGGCCCCTGTCAGGGGGAGCAACACCACTGCCATTTCAAAATGCTCTTTGCAATTGTCTAGGAACCTCCATGGCTTTCTCCACAAACCACAAACCCAGAGGGAGGTGGCATGCCCAGCTGGGTTCAACTCTGGCCTCTGCTGCCCTCTATCTGGGTGAACTTGGGCTGATTCTCTTTGGCAAATGACTCAATCACCAGTTCCCTCATCAGACAAATGAAGTAACGACCTGTGTCTCCCAGGTGGTCCTGAGGGTGAAATTCACTCGATTCCACCAATTGTAACACGCATCCCTACCGTGGGCCGTGGTGTGGGTGCAGAGGGGCTCCAGCAGTCCGGTTCGCAGGGAGTCACGGTGTAACGGGAGCGGCACACGCATGCGTGGGTGTGGGTGCCTCTGCTCGAGCATGCACACCTGGTGTCAAGCACGGTGTCTGGGGCTGAAGGGCCGACGCCCCCACCCGAGAGGGGCAGATGAGGACTAACAAGTAGTGTCTGGTGTGTCGCCTCCTCCCGCCTTTCCCACGGCCTTCCTCTGCCCTCTCCCTGAGACACAGCCTGGGGAGGTGGTGGTTGGTCGAGAGAGCAGCAGCCATGGCACCGGCCCATCATTTCAGGACCCCAGGGCCCTCCAGGAGTCCTAATTAATGACCTCGCTCTCTCCAAGGTCTGAAGAACCGAAAGGGCTCCTCAGTTTCCTTTCTGGGAGAGGCACAGCGAGTCTGGGCACGGAGAGCAGAGAGCCAGGCTGCGGTGACGGAGGGGTGGAGGAGGCTGGCTCCCAGGTGTGCGGGGCCCTGGCCAGGCCCTTTGTGTTTGTGGGAGAGGGGCCATCATTTTTTTTTTTTAATTTTTTAAAAATGTTGATCGTTTGATTTGATTTTTTAAATATTTATTTATTTTTGGGAGAACACAAGCAGGGGAGGGGCAGAGAGAGGGAGACAGAAAATCTGAAGTGGGCTCCATGCTGACAGGCTGACAGCAGTGAGTCCGATGTGGGACTTGAACCCATGAACCGTGAGATCGTGACCTGAACCGAATTCGGATACTCAACCGACTGAGCCATCCAGGTGCCCCAATGCTCATTTACTTTTGAGAGAGAGAGAGAGAGAGAGAGAGAGAGCAAGCGAGACTGCATGAGTGCTGGAGGGGCAGAGAGAGGAGGCGACACAGAATCTGAGGCAGGCTTCAGGCTCTGAGCTGTCAGCACAGAACCTGATGTGGGGCTCAAACTCATGAACTGCAAGATCATGACCTGAGCCAAAGTTGGAGGCTTAACCCATTGAGCTACCGAGGTGCCCAGAGAGCAGCCATCTTTTGAGTGGGCTGGGGACAAGTGTCAGAGTGAAGCAGGGCTTCTCTACAAATTTGGGGAATGTGTGTCGTTGTGCTCAAACATTTACATACTTAATATGGAGCATTTCATTATAATACTTAAAAATTTCTCCTTTAAATTAAAAAAAATTTCAAATGTTTATTTTTGAGAGTGAGAGCGTGCATGTGTGTAAGCAGGGTAGGGGAAGACAGAGAGGGAGAGGGAGAGAAAATCTGCCCAGTCAACACAGAGCCTGAGGTATGGCTTGAACCTGCAAACCATGAGATCATGATCTGGGCCAAGATCAAGAGCTGGACACTTAACCGACTGAGCCACCCAGGCACCCCTAAAATTTCTCCTTTATATCACAATTAGGATATTATTTTATTAAAAAAATATTTATTTATTTTTGAGAGAGAGAGAGTGCATAAGCAGGGGATGGGCGGAGAGAGGGACAGGCAATCCAAAGCAGGCTCTACACTGACAGCAGAGTCCAACGTGGGGCTCGAAATCATGAAAGTGTGAGATCGGGACCTGAGCCAAAGTCAGATGCTCAACTGACGGAGCCACCCAGGTGCCCCAGGATATTATTTTAAAATTGTGTGTGCAGGCATAGGTATATTCTATGTGAATTCCAGGTCAGGATAATAAAGGAGGAATCACAAAATATTTGTTTAAAAAGGGGGCGAGGTGCCTGCTGGGGTAGAGCCCCTGGACGTTCATGTTCAACGGGGGCGACAGCCCACACACCATTACTAGACTCCCCTTCCCCACCCAGAGAGCCTGGTGGAGGGTGGGGGTCCGACCTCAGTCGGGAAAGCTTCTCAGTGCCAGTGGGACAAAGAGGGTGTCCAGCTCTGTTCGGGCAGAGACCCCTGCCCGTGAGAGGCCTGGCAAGGACAATCTCTGGGAGCGGGGACATGTCAGGGAAAGAACAAAGTGGGGCTTGGGTAGCAATGTGTGCAGGGGTTCAGGTTTGCACCTGTTTCAGAAACCAGGGCACCGCTGCCAAATCTTCGAGAGACTTCACAGAAAATGGGGGGCGGGGGTTTGGCTGAGGGAGCCACCCAGGCCTTGCCAGGGCTGAGGCAGCACCAGACTCGTTTTTCTGGAGTGACAGGGACCTGGTAAGAAAACAGTTCCTGTGGACTGTGGCTGTCTTCTGGGCTCCACATTCTGGGGCCCTTTTCAGACTGATGGACTGACATCAGTCTAAGCACAACCAGTGCCTCTGGCCAAAACCCCCCCCCCCAAAAACCAAACACACAAACACGTCATTAGAGACAACTAAGAAACCTAAAACCCATCTGCTACAGCTCTTATTCAGAACCCACTGACCTTAGTTTTTCAAGAAATTCCAATGAGCCTAGTTACCTGGTTTCCTAGGCGCTGACAGATACAAACCAGCAGGTGAGCAGACCACTCTAGCTTTTAACAAACACTGGTAGAGGTGGTAACGAGACCTAAGAAACTACAAAAAGCAATCCAGGATGATTGATCATGGAGACAGCAGAGTCAAGAAAGGAATTCTAGACCAGCTCTCCGGCCTGCTTGGCTTCAGGTCTGTGACCTCATTCTGGCTTAATAAGCGACCTTTGGCACATAACCCCAGCCGCTCTCAGGTTCGACTTCCTCTCCCTAAAATGGTTCACCGTGAAGATCCAAGAAAATAAGGAACAGCAATCCGTAAGTATTGAAGGAGCATGCGGCTGTACATGACTGGGCTGTGTGTGTGTGTGTGTGTGTGTGTGTGTGCGCGCGTGTGTATAAACAGCCATAAAGCACAGGCTAGCTTATCCTCTGCCTTAAGAAAGTAGGCACGAATAACAAACATTTTATGGAGAATTTTGCTTGGAAACTAAATTGTTGACAATTTAAACTAAATTTCGTTTGGATTTTACTAAAATGTTAACAGTTGTTAGGGAGATGGGTGATTAACCAGTTTTTTCCTCTTTAAACTTTTCTCTATTTCCTATAATGATTATATTCTAGTTTCCTCCCTCTTTCTTCCCTTACCATCCTGGATGCCGGGCACATTATAGCTCGATACTCATGAATGGAGTGAATGTGGGAACTGACCCCAGATTGTAGAGTCTCCCACAGAACAGTGTTTTTGTCTGTGATTAGAAGCGTAACCTAGACACACCTGGGTGGCTCAATTGAGTGGTCGACTCCTGATTTCAGCTCAGGTCCTGATCCCAGGGTCATGGGATAGAGCCCTGAGTTGGGCTCCATGCAGAGCGTGTAGCCTGCTTAAGATCCTCTCTCAGTGCGCCTGGGTGGCTCAGTAGGTTAAGTGTTTTAACTCTTGATTTAGGCTCACATCATAATCTCACAGTTCATGAGATCGAGCCCCATGTTGGGCTCTGTACTGATGGCATGGACCTTCCTTGGGATTCTCTCTCTCCCTCTCTCCCTCTCCCTCTGCCCCTCTCCCTGGATTGTGCTTGTTCTCTCTAAAAAAAAAAAAAAAAAAAAGCATACCCTCTATCATGATAAGCACTAGTTGTTGTCATTGAATTCTCCTGAAACCAATATTGCACAGTATGTTAACTAACTAGAGTTTAAATAAAATTTTGAAAAAAGAAAAAGCATACTCTGTATCTGGGGAAACCACAGCAGAGTAAATGAAGTTCTTTAGCTGTCTACTCACAGAAGTTACACACTTAATGTTTAGCTACCAGGGAAGGAGGCCCTCATCCACAGACGCCAGGACTCAGGGTCTTCAGGCCCAGGAGCCCGTGTGGCCTGTGGCCCAGCTGGCCGGGCCCAGGATGGAAACACACAGCCAAAGGCTTTCTCTGGCAGCTTTGCTCTCTCACCTTAACCCATCTCACCAGTGCGAGGCTCTGGCAAACAGTAGCAACTCATTTAGAAGTTCCATTTCTATAAATTAAATAAAAACACAATTAAAATGTAGTAGGTGCTAAAACTTGGTTTTGAACTTTTATTAAAAAAATATATTTGCAAACATATAAAATTTAGGATGAAAAATGCTCATTTGAAAACATGTAATAACTTAATATTTGCAAACATACACAGATGGTATAAAATCCATACCATTAAAAATGTTAATGATGCAGTATTGCGCTCATGGAACAAAATCTTGCTGTAATTCCAGAGCTTCTCACCCCCGCGTCTCAGGGAGTGGAGAATCTGGTACACGGAAAGTCATGAGAGCCACATGGCCAAAGCAGTAATACAGAATAAAAAACCAGTTAGAACACATATTTTAAAAACACATTTCTTAAGGATCACACAGGTAAAAGGGAAACACGCTTCTGCATTTTCCCCAAAGTGAACGATATTGCATCTTAGCATTTTAAATGATGTCAAATACAAAACCGAGTGAAACATTGCACACATCTCTCCTGCTGAATTTGCTGGAAAACAGGCTCCTTGAGGCCCCGGCCCACTCAGGGAAATGTTCTCAGGCACAGCTTTTAAAAAGCCCGTGCAAGGTGCTTTACTTGGTTTAGATCTTAACATTTTATACACCTGAAAACACAGGGCACTCTTGGTTCCAGAAGGTACTCTGAACACAACCGAAGAAAACCAAAGCTAGGTAAGAAAGAAACGTGTGCTCAGCAGCAAATATGCAGCAAGAATGCGGGACACCCGTCCCCGTGAATCCTTGTCCTCACTCACGTGGACCAGACGCCCCGTGCCTGTGCCCCCTCTCATTCCTGTTTCTACCTTTTGCCCAGTTACTGTGTGATGGCTGATTTTGTTTTTTAAGCAGTTAGGCACCTTCAATTTCATGTTGCATTATTAGTAATACAATGGCAGTTATGGCCTCTTCTACCCAAATGAGAAAACTTCAAGCTACATTCTTGGGGGGGTGGGGGGGAAGAATAAAGCTGCATGGTTTAAACATATTTACCTAGTACAGGATTTGATAGGGTTTATAGTTCTTACAAGGAAACACAGGCAGGAAAAGAACAGATGCTTGACATGCAAAATTGGGCCGGACACATTCTAAACAAGGTGTGTGCAGCCTTCAGCAGAGAAGGACCCAAGTCAACTTGGGCTCTTTGCAAGACACCACTCTGTGAAGCCTGCTGAAAAGCCTTGGAAGGTGAGCTGTGGACACTCCCACGTAGACAGTATGAGAGGCGTCTCCTGACACTGACAGTCACTTGGAAACTTAGGATTCAAAGTCCCACCTTAGGAACTCTGGAGAGACGCACGACGAGGAGGGGTTTCTGCCTTAAAGGAACAAGGCTGTCTGGGAGGTGCAGGAGTCCATTCAGGACACCATGTGACTACAACACAAGAGCAGGGCCACCCACTGGCCTGGGGTGGGGGGGGGGTGGCGCACAGATGGACATGGTGGCATAAATGCAGAACTAGCAAGAAGCATCTGTGTTTTGATGTCCATTCTGATTGAACTAAGGTTTGAAGTGAAGGTTCCAGTGAAGTCACCGTAGCAACGTAAACATGCAACCTAAGCCAGCATGAGGTTCTGGATAGTAAGTGTGACCGAGGAGTAAGGCAACTGAGCTGTGACTTCCCGGCCAGGGTCATACAACTGCAACTGTTCAGGCTTGGCCTGACTTTTCTGGGGACTCATTCTGGCCTAAACTTCCTGGTAATCGTGACAGTGAACTTCTGGCTTCTGAATTTTAAGTTAATCATACATGAATCTTAGAGTTGAAACAGGCTTACCCTTTTCAGGTCTCCATGACTTGGGCACTTAAAAGTTTATCTTCCCACTAAAGAAACCTTATCATAGATTCTCTTTTCTGTCTAACATATTCCTTGCTTGGAATTAAAGGGTGAACATTAACAGATCTGACTGCAGACCCTCTTTAAGATAGTCGCTCTTAACTCCCACATAATATTATACATACTCAAGGCATTTCAAGTCAAATGCCTATCACAACAAGAATCCCTTGATTCTTCCACGTGCCAAAGCCCACTGAAGCTACACTGGGGGTGTAGTCAAACCTCTTCTCTGAGAAAACCTGTTTCTGGAGTCACATGGGCTCCCCCAACACCATCTCCTGCTGTAACACTCTGTATCTTACTTCGATGTTCTCCTTCCTGGGTGACGTACGAGCAATCCATTTTTGGTTGCTGAATTTACACACTACTTTTGAAAACAAACTATTCCCAATGGAGTATGAGAATGTATGAGCTTCCCTGACTTTTGAACAATTCACAAATAACCAGGTAGACAGGAAGAGAAGACACTAAGTTGACAAGCAGAAAAGTTGCCCAGGAAGCATGTTTAGACCAACAAAAGCCAATTAAAGTATTCTTTATGCTAAAAAAGAACTAAGACCAAACTAAAACAAGTATGTCATTCACAAGTAGTTTTCTAAAATCTCAGCTAGGAAAAAAAAAAAAATCTATGGATTTATGATTGAGTTACCATTAAAGCTTAAATGATTGTTCCGAGGAACCATCACATCCATCAGCATTATTCATAGCTAATCCTTATGCTAGCTGGTTGAGCCAATTGGGTTTTTACCCCATCATTAAATAGTGCTCAGAAAAGTAAGCAGTGCATCTTAATTGGTTAAATACTACAAAATGATCTGTATCATAGAAACGAAGACACTTTCATTCAAAGAGTATCTTAAAATTACTATTGCTGAAATAAATCAAAATCTACATTAAAATATTACTAATCACCATTACATGCCATAAAAGAATAAATATAAATCATGGCAGGTCAATAGCAGCATAACAAAGCATCTTTACACATCTTCACACTCTGGGCTGCACAAGTACTCACAGCCTAGGAATACATTGGTAAAGTTCTGAATTTCACACTTTGTTTTTACCTCCATATTCTACAATAAAGTAAGGGCAGTGTGAATAAAAGCTCCCTTTTCTGCATAGCTTTAAAACTACTCTCAGTAGACTCGAGGAATGGAACCAGAATGGCTTTGTCAGATTGGTCCACTGGTCCTTTTGTCAAAGTGTTAAGGAAAACAATCAACAATGATTTCTGCATTTAGACAGAAAAGGAAAATAAGGCTACACTTCACACAAAACTTAACACTGTCCAAACCACTCAAGAGTTTAACGTAAAGTGAAGGTTTCTGATCGCGTTCGGTCTTTACCAGCCCCAGCCTTTGCTTCCAAGGTGTGACATGCTACTCCCATATTGTCACAGGGCCTGGCGGGGCCCTCTTCTCATGGTATCACTGCCCTGGGAGCCGCTGCATGGCAGCACGGGGGACACTTAGAAACAAAGCACAACTGAGAAATTTCAGAACTTTTTGAGGCCCAGACGGGGCATTCATATAAAATATACTTCACTTGGAACAAATCAGTCTTAATTCGCCAACTTAAACTCTGATCCTTAAAACTCAAAGCTACTTTGCACAGAGCAGACTTCTGCTCTTTTCAGAACTTGACTATGAGCCTAAGACTCGAGTTTCTAGGGTGGGGAGGAGCAGGGGAAGGGGCGCGGCTGGGCTGAATTCTGCTGCAAGGCTGGTGACCCCTCCTAAGACCTTGAAAGTGAAAGCAAGCTGAAAATCAGACTCCTAATTTCACATCCTTTCTTAGAGCTGATGAAAACACCCACACAACTTTAACACAATGGTCTTTTTTTGTTTTTGTTTTTGTTTTTTTTTGTCAAAACAAAGGTCTGCTGGTGATGCTTCACAGTGAAACCTCCATTATCACTGAGAACGTCACTTGGAAAACATTCTTAAGGAATGAGTCTCTTTCTCATAGGCTCAATTTCAGGATTCTCACAACTTAAAGTTCTGTTTAGAAGTTTCCATGACGAGGCCTATTTGTTTCTGAGGTCGACACTCTGCCTTCGGATTTCTCCTGCTCCAGTCATAAGTTGTGGTTGTCTTTGTTCTTGGTCAGAACCTGCAAGTAGACTTCGTGAAGTGTACTGAGGAAGCTGGAATCATTCTGGAAGAGATGGTAATGTTTCATTTACCTCAGTAGAACTTACTTCCTTGACAAAAGTTTAGGAAAAAACCTGTATAATGCTTTGTAGAACTAATCACCCAAAGAATCTCACCACCCAGAGACAAGTGCAAACCATACTTCGGAATTCACTCAGTCACTTTTCCACTAGGAGTGTATGTTCAGAAAGAGAGAAACGTTACTCCTGGCTAGGCTTGAATTTACTTTATGAACTGATTTTCTAAGAAGAACTTACATATTTTTTTTTAATTAAAGAATGAAAGTTTAAAGACTCCATTGATGTCCTACATACCTTTATTAGATGTATTAATGTATCCTGGAGCTGAGACTTGCTGAGAATAATGGAAGGCTTTCTCTGATTTTCTGATGTTCCAACAGTCAGGGGAGAGGGGGCGCCTGTTTTCCTCTCAAGGTCTGCGGACCTTGTAACTGTCTGCTGGAAAACACTTGGGGACAGCAGGACTGAGGACACTGCCATGGTTGTTGCAGTGACCAGCGTGGGGCCTGCGACCTGCAGGGGAGCAATGGTCATGAACAAAGCTTGTTAAAGGACGAAGGGCCTGTTTATTGGGATGCCAAGTCTGATCATCATAGAAAGGAAATAGGACCACAGCCAGATATGAACAGTAAGAACAATCCTATGGTAATTAAAAATGTAAAGTTTTATATGGGGAGCACAGGAATGATTGGAAGAGGGCAAGAGGGAACTTTCTGGGGTGATGGAAATGTTACATGTCTTGACTGGGTGGTTACCCAAGGAATACATGTGTGTTAAAACTCATAAAACACCTGCACTTTATCTGTATTTTACTTCAAAAAAAAATGGGGGGGAATAAAAAAATCCAGTTATATGAAGCATTAGTTTCTTCTGTAGTGTTTAATACATTTATTATACCACTACAGGTATCAAAGATACAACCTGTTGGGGCACTTGGGTGGCTCAGTTGGTTAAGCATCCAACTTCAGCTCAGGTCATGATCTCACAGTTCGTGGATTTGAGCCCCGCGTCGGGCTCTGTGCTGACAGCTCAGAGCCTGGATCCTGTTTCAGATTCTGTATCTCCCTCTCTCTCTGCCCCTCCCCTGCTCACAGTCTGTCTTGCTCTCTCTCTCTACACTAAGCCAGTAATAATCAGCATTTTTAATAATTCCCACATTTGATACAATCAGCAGACATCTACATTCCTTTCTTCTGTCACCCCTCCCATTCATAAACTGCCACAGTTTGGTGCCACGCCAGGCTGAGCGCCCCTGCTGATCCCCACGCAGCAGGATGAGATATAGGGAAGACCAGTTCATACCACCAGTCAGGAGCTGGCTGCAGTTGAAGTTCTAAGACTTGAGGAGGGTGCAAAGGCTCAAAGGCAAATGGGAATATAGAAGTTTAGGAACTGAAAAAAATAAGTGTGCACTCTGAGGTTGGTAGGTAATGGAGGGTGGGGAAAACATTTAAAAAGTGAAGCAGGAGAGAACAAGCAGAGGACAGAGTGCACAGGCCCGGGAGGCGCTGTCGTTATGGCTGCCGGAAGCAATGAGCGCCCAGAGCACAACAGCGACTCGTAACCAGGGCATCACAGCTCTTCCGGGGCAAAGAGCACCTCCTCCTCACGGAAACCAGGCTGACGTGCACTCAGCTGACACACACAGAGCGCCCAGCCCAGCCGGTGGCTGATCCTGCCCCGCGTACGGTCAGGGAAGACATCAGTACACAGTACAGAGATGGTGACTGGAGGCCCAGGGTGACTGGGTGACTGGAAGCCCACAGGGGCCGTGGCAATGAACTCGGCTGGGGTGGCAAGGGAGCCTGGCCTAGGAGGGGCATCTAAGAGGGCTCTAGGCTTGAAAGGTACAACGTTCTATGGCACACACAGAAGAACTTAAATATAATGTGTTCTTCAGAGAAAGGGGGTCCTTACCGGGATGGCACTGGGTAACACCTTAGGCTGGACAAAGACTTCAGGATCCTGGTTTTGCTGCATAGACTGCAATGTTTAAAAAGAAAAGATGAACAGACCTAACAAGTTTCCATGAAGATTTCCCAGCGACCGGGGATAAACCCACATTAGCAATAAGGAATAGTTCAGACATTAACTAGCTCCTAGATTCCTGAGGGAAGAGGCTGACGGCAACATTTAACAACGTAACCAATGTGTCATCTGTGAGGCCAGGGCTCTGGGACAGCCTCCGAACCACTCGGGTTCCCTAAGAGAGGGGCTGTGTGCAGAGCTGTCAAGAGGTCTCTAAGGAAAGCAGAAACCTGTATCTAAGAGCTGGGGACAGCCCAAGCACATTTTTGCTGTTGAGTCTGTAGAGACGCCATGTTCTGGCAGCATGCGACCTTGCTAAGGCCGTGTGGACTCTGCACAGGGCGGCACTAAACAGTCCTCATGCAGAGTCACCTTCCTTCCATGTGCTTGCTACATTTTGTCCTCCTTCACTGGGAGACAAAGAACTTCTTGCTGTAGAGCAAATGCATTAGAATTCAGTGAAGCCCCCAGGCCTTAAATGAAATGGAAATGGAAATATACACGTATGTAAGTGTCCCCTGTGAGGAGGCTCACTGGAGAGCTGGGAGCTGTCCCCAAGGCCAAAACATGGAGGGGGCAGAACAGTGGTGGCACGGGTGTGTCAGGGGGTGACACCCATCTGCTATAACATTCTCTCTGCTTATACTACAGAGAACCTCAACAGAAATGGCCCAAAATGAAAACTGAACAATATAACCAAGATACTGAACTCCCTTTCTTTCTGTGCAAGATTTTAAAGGACTGGAACAGAACAGTCCACTAAGAAATCACACACGATTATTATGATGGGCTCATCTGTATAATACTATTCGGTATGATGTTAAGACTGTGGATTCTTATCAAAGGGCACAGGACTGAGGTTTTGGGAGGCAAGCAACACTGCTCTCAAGCAGAAGACTCTGCCCCTCTCGAGAAGCTGTGTGATCTCATACGCATCACCGCAGTTGGAGCTGACTCTCATCTGCACACTCACCAGCCTCATCCCTCTCTGAGTGGCAAGCCTCTTCTTCACACCCCACCCCCAATCGACCACCAGGCCCCACTGCCCACACCTGTTAACAAACCTGCTGGTCCACACTCTCGAAGTCAGGCCGCACCAGTTCAAGCCTGGGTAACTGTCTGGCCTCCTTCGGGTGGCCCTACTTCCAGCTTCTCCTTTCCCAGCTCACCACCTCCCCTTAAAGCCCTAGAAAGGCCCCCCTGGGGCTGTGAGAACAAGCCTCGGACTGCTTCACGGAGTTTACAAAGTCCTGCTCCTCAGCCAGTACCTACGCCCCCAAGGTCCTCCCAGAGGAGGCCCGGCCACACTACAGGTCTTTAAGTTCAGCAAATGCCTCTCATCTCCAGGCCTCTGCGCACACTATTTTCCTTACCTCAAACACTTTCTCTACGTCTAGGAAAGAGCTGACTAACTCCTACTGAGTCTTCAGATCTCAGCTGAATATGAGCTTCGTTGGGAAGTTTTACTTGATCCCGTATCTCCAAATCTGGGATGTGATTATGGCCCGAGGTGGGCACTCAGTGAGTACCAAGGGAGTTGGGGATGGGACAACGCTGGGGATAATCTGGATCTATGGTCCTGAGTCAAATGCAGACTCCTGGAATTGTCACGCAGAAACAAACAAAACCCCCTACAACGCATACCCTGACAGGAAAATACCGATATTGTTTTTTAGCTTGTATCAGTTGAGATATCTGGGGAAGTGGAACTGAGTCACAACACCGTGTACCAACGGTCTAGCTGTTCATTACTGGGCTTTCCACCTCCTGTCTTCCGGCCCTGGATGTACGGAACAGTCGTCTCTTTGAAGCGACTGTCTCACGGGCGTCAACGTCAAGGCCTCTGCAGCCCCATCCTACCCAGTTAGAGCCCCCCACCCTCCTGCCGGTACCTGAAGGGGAGCAAGCACCATGTTGCTGAGGGATGCTGAGGCTCGCGCGGCTGCAGTCTTAGGGGGAGGCTCTATGAAGCTCTCAGGTGTGGCCAGCTGGCCGGCTGCTGAACAAAAGCCGGATGTCATGGCACTTTTCCCAAGTGACTGCGTCTGTATTTGGTCATGCTGTGGGGTCAACCTGAGTTTCTGGAGAAGATCAACACTTGGGAGCGAGGTACCAGCTGTGTTTGTCACACTCAGTGGGGCCCTGAAGGGGCTCTGGGTGGCAGTCAGATTGGCGTGGCTCAGCTCAGGGACTGGCTGGCTCAGGAGTGGAGACCTCTGTCTTGGCGTGGTCTTCACTGCCTGTATCATGGTGGCGTTTCGGGGTAAGCTGGGGGGAACCTGTGCCGTAGGAGCTTCTGCTGGTAGAGTCGGACTGAGCACAGGGCGCAATGGGACGGCATAGACGGGGGCCTGTTTTTCACTGGACTGTGTGATGGAGGCGGGAGTGATCAGCACCGGGGTGGGGACTTCAGGTTGGACTGAGTGGTGGGCGGCAGGATGGACACCCAGGTTGTCCGACTGAGGGGCTCCTCCTGACTGCTCAAAGGGAAATGGTAAGAATGAGCTGGGCTCTTTCTGGGAGGCATCTCCTGGCAGCTTCTCCACTTCTTCTGAATCCAGACCCACACTTGGCTGTTCTTTTGGCAAAGAGGTTCCAAATAATTCTTCCACTGTCAGATGTTTGTGTCCAGATGGAGCAGACTGAAAAACAAATCAAACTGCCCAATGAAAGAAATCTCTTGCAAACCAGTGTAACCAGACTTCTTTCCCATTAACCAAAACATTTTGCAGAAGCAACGATAGATGGAGTCTGAAAATAAGGAAATGGAACAAACTGAAGATGTGCTAGGGACTAAGGCCAAAATGCATCTTGTCTCCCCAAGCTGGTGGGCAGAAATCTGCATTCGTACTAAGATCCAAGTTTTAGGGACTCCCAGGATAGTGTTAGAATTCACCTTGTTTTCTTGGCAAAGTGATATAACGTAAAGGAGAAATATTACAAAGTTAATAGTGCTTGGTTGCCCTGTATCAGTAACACAAGCAAGGAAATAATACTCAAGAGGACAGAGGGACCAAACGCTGAGTAAGTAATCCTATCTTTATTTTCATAGTTCTTGATAAAAAGCTAGGCACTGCACCTTGAGGACTAGGTCTTAAGTACCAGAAAATAAACTGAACTGTTTTTTAAAATAGCAGGCCGTTCCTCCTTTCTACTACAAGATCACAGATTCCTTCAGAAGAAGCAGACATGTGAACATCTGAGAATGTTCACTTTGCATCTGCTGTAGTGGTCTGGCTTACTGATACCACTGCAATGATGTGGAGGGGGAATATTTACGCTTTCCACTCCTGAGCTTTCCTACACCTTCCCTTCATGTGCTATGGTCATATTCGTTTGCCCTTTATTTTCAGAGTGCCTGCAGGGTGCCAGGACCTGCGCTGACCTGTGCCCCCAGGACACAGTAGGGAGTAACAAACAAAGTCTGACCCTGACAGGGCTTGTGTTCCAGTGGGGAACTAACCTAAGTACTTTGAAAACACATACAGCCTCGACATATGATTTTATTCCATAAGCGTGTACACTACTTAGCTGCTCAGATATATATTCACGTGGAAAAAGATGGTTCACTGAAACACACGGTTTTTGGTTCCTCAGAAGGCCGATAAAGGCCCGACACCACACGGCCCCTGAAGCAGAAGGATGAGTGCACTATGGTGTGACCACATTTCTATAGGAAAAAAGCACTGGTTTTCCCAAGCAAGTGTTCGCTGCATCCGTGTGACAAGTAGTTACAGGTTTCCCTGCTCTCTGAAGGGGGAGGTAAAAAAAAAAAAAAATGCAAAAGATTGTATACAGTTTAATTTCCTTATGTTTTTACTTCTGAAAAAGTTGCAGAGTTTAGGATCTGAAATCAAAGACACCCAGATTTAATTCCCAGCTTAGCTGGGAAAATTATAGTCTATTTAGTTACCTCATCTGAAAAATGGGGGCAATAATGGCAATTACTTCTCGCAGAGCTGATGTGAAAGTTAGTTTCTCAATATGATACCTGGTGCCCAACAAGCATTCGATAAATGGAACTTGGCTATTATCATTATATGAACACCAGACAGTCTTACTAGCAATCATAATAAACCTGTTTTTGTATATGTTTTAAGAAACATCAAATACTATGTTAGAATATTAAAAATTCATCAAATCCTTCTGGAATATCATACCCAGTGATGCAAAATAACACTACCACCTGATGGGCTATCAAGGCTGTAGTATTATAAATCTGTCATGCCCTGATGCAATGACTCATTAGAGACACAGTTGTTGGGGCTCCTGGGTGGCTCAGTCAGTTAAGCGTCTGACTTCGGCTCAGGTCATGATCTCACAGTTCATGAGTTCAAGCCCTGCAATCAGGCTCTGTGCTAACAGCTCAGAGCCTGGAGCCTGTTTAGGATTCTGTGTCTCCTTCTCTCTCTGCCCCTCCCTGCTTGTGCTCTGTCTCTGTCTCTCTCTCTCTCTCAAAAATAAACGTTAAATATAAAAAAAAAAGACATAGTTGTTTATTTAAAACTCACTGGTATCATTTCAAATCCATTCAAGGTAATTCAAAAACAGACAGCAAATGCCCATTTGGGACACACTTCTCGTCCTCTCTGTCCAGGCCATATAACTAGTAGTAGGGGTGCATAGGTTCCATTTCCCCAGATGGGCACTAGGATTTATTCACTTTTAGATCTCTGGCATCATAAATGTCCACTGATGAGCACAGACATAATTCCACTCCTCCCCACCGATTTCTGACAGTGATGGCAAAATATACATAACCAAAGTTACCATTTTAGCCATATTTAAGTGTAAAACTCAGCAGCATTCAGTACATTCACAATGCTGTATAACTACCACCATTATCTACTTCCTCACTCACAGTCCCTGATAATCTCTATTCTACTTTCTGTTCCTATGAATTTGCCTACTCTACGTACCTCGTAGAGGTACGTAGCCTTTTGTGACTGGCTGACTTCGCTCTTGGCACAGTGTCCCCAAAATTCATCTATGCTGTACCATGTGTCAGAATTTCCTTCCTTTTAAAAACACTGACAAATACTCTATTTGTATGCATATACCACATCTTGTCTACCCATTCATCTGAGCATTGACACTTGGGCTGTTTTCACCTTTTGGCTATTGTGAATAATGCTGCTACAAACACTGGTGTAAAGTATGTTTAATCCTTGTTTTCAATTCTTTTGGGTATACACCCAGGAATAGAATTGAGGACCTTCCAAACTGTTTTCCAAAGCTGTTGCACCATTTTATATTTCTACCAATGATGCAAAATGGTTCTAACTTCTCCACGTTCTTGCCAACACATCGGCCACTTGTAGATTTGAAAAAATGACTATGTAAGTCATTTGCCCATTTTTGAGTTGGGTTAATTCTCTTTTTATACACATTACGTTTAGAACAAAATGGTCAAGACTGCTTGGCAAAAAGTACTGGAAAACTACACTAATTTTTATTCATTAATACAAATTATGTCAATCTTAACCACCACATCCTGTTTTATATGTATGTATATACACCCAAAACAACGTGTGGATGTACATACTTTGAGAAATACAGACCACATTGGGGCTATTCTACTTTGCAAAAACTTGAGTCTTTCCCAGGTAAGAATACAAATATTTTACATTATAAGAAAAGGAGCAATCAAACAACACGACATAGAGATAACTCAACATGAAATACACCTTTGGCTTCAAAAATGGCATGATTCAGGTAGCAATTTTTACCTGTCTAGTGGAACATAAATGGACTTTTGAACAATTAAAATTACCTGCATGTACATATTGAATGTTTTTACACTTATGCTTAAAAAAAAAAGTATTTCTAATAGTTTAAAATTGACTTCACATTAAAAAATGAAACTGGGGCACCTGGGTGGCTCAGTTGGAGGAGTGTCCAACTTAGGCTCAGATCATGATCTTGCTGCTCATGAGTTCGAAACCTGTGTCGGGCTCTGTGCTGACAGCTCAGAGCCTGGGGCCTGCTCTCTCTCTGCTCTTCTCCCACTTGCACTCTCTCTTAAAAATAAATAAACATTAAAAAAAGAATTTTAGGGGCGCCTGGGTGGCGCAGTCGGTTGAGCGTCCGACTTCAGCCAGGTCACGATCTCGCGGTCCGTGAGTTCGAGCCCCGCGTCAGGCTCTGGGCTGATGGCTCGGAGCCTGGAGCCTGTTTCCGATTCTGTGTCTCCCTCTCTCTCTGCCCCTCCCCCGTTCATGCTCTGTCTCTCTCTGTCCCAAAAATAAATAAAAAATGTTGAAAAAAAAATT